>NC_053028.1:398968462-399108213 GCF_003073215.2 Triticum urartu | reverse complement strand
CCTCACAACAACATAAATTCCCATAACAAATGTTCGTTTTGCCATGGCCTCCCAGGGAACATTTGCTGGTTATTAAAATCCTTTTACAATTTGGTCAATCTACTCACTAAATCAGGCAACACAATGAAGGCTGGACTTCAGCCTACAGACCAGCTACTAGCTACAGCTAGTCGCAATTACTTCTACAATACACAAGTAGAACCAAAATACTAGTGCATCTGAAGCTTGGAATGGTCATAAGTCATCAAAACCCTTCAGGGTCCACACGTCAACAGGCTCTATTATGATAGCATTTTTAGAAAGAATTGTCCTGTGCTAACAACTAATTTAGGGCCATCAACCTTAGTGGGACTCCACAATTGCAAGTCTTCCCTTTTCAGACTATCAAAATCATTCAACAAGCAATTGGTAACTGACACTAGTGATGTTTCTTTTTTGGCCAAACAGGTGGGCGCCGGTGGATATGTAGCCGGTGCCCACCCTCACCCTAAACCAGACTCTAAACCCAATTTTCTAACAATTGATCCGTAATTGCCTCTAATTTATATCTTCAATTTGAAATCTGCTAAATGAAAATGAAGATTCGGAGTGCCAGAAAATAAGGCATTTTGGGGCAACCAAACTAACTGGTCGGGTTCCGAAGAAACCAGAACCGTCTGCAATGGGAATTTGGTGCAGTTCTGGTATCCTAACCCTGACAAATACAGAATTCTACAGCCTAAACCCTCAAGCGAGTGGAGGACTGAAGAGTGGATAGTGGTTTCTTTTTCACCTGACTGGCTCGTCTCTATCCACATAAAAGGTAAGAAAAATAGCACTGTAAAATTGTTTCTTCGATTATAGAAGAGGCATCTCTCCAGCCTCAGAATCAACCGATGCACTAAGCCTTTAAACTATTGGTTAGATTGAAGGCTATCAGTTTCCACGCTGAACTTCTACGAATTTATTGGCGAGCAAATATGAGCTAAGTTGGTGTACTGAACCGTTAGTTTAGGGTAGAGCTGTCCATCCCAACAACCAACCTGCTATATCGAGCAGGGTCAGATGGTAATGGCTGGTGAGCAAAGCATGAAATTAGAGGACCCAGAAAACCATCGCGGTCAAAATGAGAAGAAAAAAAACTAGCCTTAGCCTTCTCCCTCCCCCATGGGTCTGGCAAGGAAACCTCTGAGAGGATGAGGCTGCAATCCCAATAAGGCAACAGTCTGTTGCATATTACAACATGATGACAATGTAGCCTCCACCATGTGGCTGTATGCAGCCCCTAAAGAAATAGGACATGCAGCAAAGAACAGAAAGCAGAGAAGAGAGAAAGGACGAAAAAGGGAGAAACAAGATAAATTTTGTTCATGCCATTGTGTACTTTTGCGGAACAAATATCATGATTTAGAAAATGAAATGGACTCATTTACACAATGTTGATAGTGAAACATGTTCGATGAAGTGTTTACCTATAATGAAATGTGACAAATGTTAGCATATTTACCATACAATTCCCAAGGAATTTCGTGTAGTTCACTCAAGTGCATTTAGATATCCTATTTCACATTATGTATTGTATTGACCCTCATATGTAAATTTAACTAGTACCATAATGTTTTCTTAGTCATATGTATGCTCAATAACAGCATGGATATGTAAAATCAATCAATGAGAGAATCAGAGTTGTTCAACATCATCTGCTCTGCAACATTACTCATTGGTTACAATCAGGAAAGACTTCCTAGCTGTTTCATCCATTTCAACATGCTTTAATTTGATCTTTTAATCAATCAACAGAGCAACAATTAGATAAAGAATGGTTCTCATGATATTCAAGGGAAACGAATCTTTCATCATGCTCAGCACTGCAGTACACAACTGTACAACGAAAGAAAGAAAGAAAATACTTCAGTAAAATAAAGACATAAAAATTATGAAGCGTGTGTCTTCCATTTTATCACCAACAATAAAGATGAAACAACCCGAAAACGAAGGGTATAGCAGTAAACCAGACAAGGGTACTAGCCAATAAGATAGAAAAGTAACCTTGGTGAAGAACTTCTGAGCATGGCTTCTGATTTGCACGGCCGTCTTTGTCCCGACATGCTCTGTACAACAAACCAGAAGGCGAATAAGAAAATAAAAGAAATGAGTTCACATAAAGTTATCAACAACAAAGTAGTCGATATATACATATACACCACTAATAATCAGTGAGTATTTCCTTGGAAGAAATCAGTGAGTACAAGTACTCAAGGTATGACATATATGAAGATTTCACCTTCTATGCGCTGCCAAGCTCTGCCATACAGTTTGAGGGCTTCAAGGAACCGTTTGTGCTCTGCCTCGGTCCACCGCTCCCGCTGCTTTGTTATTGTGTACGGCTTTCGTACCTACAAACAACATGAAGAAAATGTTGATTCTTTCACCACAAATTAACTGGTCGGCCCAAGAGCACACTCACCTTTATCACCGTTTCCTCACCCGAAGAATTTATCTCCATCTCCAATTCCAGGGAAAATACAAAAATAAAAGGAAGTGTTGACAACTGGTCGCTTTGTTACTTGGAGTTGAGGGCGTCTACAAACAACAGCGCTCCTCCTTCTGTGTCTCCAGCCAAACGCTGGACTTGACGCGAGTAGTATCTCATACCTCCCCCTAAACCTCTCTATCACACGAACACAATAAATATTTCAAATTTGTACACCCCAGCCACAAAAGGAGCAGCTAAGTTAGTCGTCACAGACCAAAGAAATAATCTGAGTTCACCAGTCTACTCATAAATGAACTTCGATCATAATCAAAAGAAATAATCTAAGGAGTTCACTCACCTATTTTCTTTGACCCAATTGGTGTTAATCTGCAAAATAGTGCAACATTAAATATATATTCACCCCTTAAATAAATAAAATTACGCCCTCTCCAACATTTTAAAATATGCAGGTATTTAGAGAGAGCAGCAAACCTCATTTCATCCTAAAATCAGGCATGATTAATTAGGAAAACTATAAAGTTCCACAGCTATAAGAATAGCTTGGTCTAACAATGCCAGGAACATCACCATTGCACTCACCTACTGAAAACCTATATTGCAGTTGGCTCATTGCACACATGAACTGAGTCAGCGGAGTTTAGCCTTCCTCTCTTTATCTTCAACTCTGAATCAGATTAAACTTTCAAGTACTCAGATCATGCAACCATTCCACAGAAAGAATTAGATTAGACTAAAAAAACAGTCAAAAGCATAGGGAAGATACAACGCAATAACGCAAGCCACCCAATCCAGCTCACCTGCTAAGGACAAACAATTCCCATGACCTGCAAAAGCAACAAAATTCACGTTATTAGTGCTAGGTCCTATCAACTTCCAGCTCTGAATCACAGCTCATATGAAAACTGCCAAATTTGACAATTGTTCAAGAAAAATTGACAAATATCAAAACTCTAATCAACCAAAAGCCAGAAAAATCACAGCTACCTGAATAAACTGAGCTTACAAATTCCAGTACTTTGCTTGAATGAGTAGGAGGAAAAGAGTGAGCTGTGAATCAAACAGCAGGCAGCACAAATGCAGGGCCTCACAGCTCAAAACTGATTATGTATCCCCTTAACACTTCCTACACCTGAAAGTTACTGAAATGAGATCAGCCAAATAGTCTTGCCAAACTCAAAAAACAATATTTACTTGCTAGAATAGATCTAGTTTGCTGCTTTGGATGCAAATCAGTTGAACTATGAAAGGGTATATAAATAACAACTCTGGAACATAAGCTAATAACCAATCAAACTACGTGTGCATTTCTACAAAAGATGAATATGAAAACAAGCTGAAGTACAAGCTCATAAAATAAGTAATGATTTGCACCTTCACATGCTAACTTAATTTCCAAAAGAAACCAAAGAACAGGCCTATAAACTAGGAATGATTTACACTCAATGTACTAACCATTAGATGAGAGTAGAACCTCGTCAGAAAGAAGATAACTGGAACTAAATTCGGAACTTGGTAAGTTCTGTTTCTTCTAAAGTTAACTCGGTGTTATTGGATTCAAATCAAATGTTCCTTGTTTATCATTTGATCTAAATGATGTGGTCTCAGAAAGTAGATTAGCATTTTAGGAGCGTGAAGGCTTTCGGAGAGGCATATGGAAATTGTGAGCTGTTATTGTCGTGCGGTAGGGGAGGAGGAGAGATGGAGGGGAGCAATGGCCACAAGAGACGGAGAGAGAGTCCTTCTAGTTTCTTGCTTGATTTCACAGATTATATCACTATGTGCATGCTTTAGAATGAGAATCCTGCCTGGCCTGGGGACAAACTGTACCTACAGCAATAGTTCCGCTGCACTAGGCGAGTGCAAATATGACTCTGGATGGATACTCACAAGGGCCTCCACACAGTCAAAGTAAGCTCCAGACACAGCCTTACCTATCAATTTTGTATACTTGTAACTGGGGAGGTGACCTGTTATGAGGATTTTAACTGAATATAGCTATTTTAGAACATTGCTCCTAAAATCCATGACAATTGCAGTGGCAGAGCAAGAAGGGCGTCACATGGAGGCCTGCGTGGCAGTGACATGCTATCTCCATGCACAATGATTTAATATACCATCCCCTCCCACAAATTGTCTTCCCAAATTCAGTGACTTAGGTTGAGAAACGCAGCAAGGGGGGGATTACAGACACCGTGATGGATTTTCTTTTCGTTTTGAAAAAGGGGTTAGAACCACGGCTAGGACACCATCCCGGATGATGTCGATTGTCGAAGTTGATCAAGGAGTTGATTGTGTCTGACTGGTGAATCTTTGACAAACCCGGTTTCTGAAATACTTTCAAATAACCCCTAACTTGTCTCCAGACATGACTCTTGCTTGCCAAGTCCAAACTATTTCTCTAACCACTGCCTTGATCCACTTGGCTACATCTGCCCCTTATCCAGCTAAGATCTTTCTCCTTTTCCCATTCATTACTCTGTTTATTCTGACCTCCGTACTTTGATCGAGATATCTGACATAAGTGAACTTTTGCCAAAAGGAACCAGACTAGTGCAGCGACATAATACTCTTTGCAATCCCATGGTAGTTCTTTTCCATGTCAGTTATTGGTTTACTAAAAAAGTTAATGTTCCATGCACTCACTTTTTTTCAGAATTATAGAAATATTACTCTTGGCCATGGTCTTCAAAGTAGACCATGGAGACCTGTTTAGGGTGGCCGCCCATGTCACTTTCAGGGGGCGGCTTGAGCAAAACCCTAGCTGTTGTTGCGCCCCTCTCCTCTCTCCCCACCGGTGGACGGCAGCGGTGGGCTCGCCTCCTCACTCAGCCACGCGCATGACTACGGATATCGTGCTGTGGCAGCCCTGGACGGCGCACGCGAATGAGGTAGCTCAGGAGCCGGTTGTGGCCGCGGCACAGGGCTATGGCTGGGCTGAAGCATCGACGGCGAGGTGCTGCAGTGGTGCGCGGAAAGGGCTGAGGTGCTGCAGCAGTGAGTGGCACAGCAATGGTTCTCTGGCCTGCATTGCCCGATATGCTGACCTCAGGGCCAAAGGGTGGGGTGTGTCAGCGACGATGCCTGTGGGTTACATGTGTGGCGCCCCGTACAAAGTCCCGCCTGACTTCCATCGGTGTCGGTGATGAAGGAAGATCCAGCTAGTCGGATCGGTGATAGCGGTATCCTCGACTTTGTTCCTTTGTTAGAAGCATCATTTTGGAGACAGGACTTCCCTGTCTGATGGGGCACTTGGCTTGCGCTGGAGCGGCTGGCAGTAGATTAGTGGTGGTGGCGCATTGCTCTGATGTTGGCTGCTGCTCAGGCCATTAATTTATTTGCGAAGGCACAAAATGTTGCCATCGCCAGTTCTTCCTAGACGATGCCTCCCTCAGGATTAGATGTCTCCTCCATCCACTCACCGACTCTTGTAGGCACTTATGGGTGGGAAGTACGTTGACCCGGACTACCCTGAAGACATGCCGTGCTATGGAGGTACCCGACATCGGTCAAGAAGCGGCCTTGATACTTTAACTGTGCAAGACGTTTCCATGACGTTGTTGTCATGACGTGAGTGGTGGCTAATCTCAGATTGTTGTTATAAGTTGAAAGGTGTTGTGCTACCCTGCTAGCCGCTTGCCTGCTCTTCTATGAAATATGATACACCTTTCTATGGTGTATTCTAGAAAAAAAAGGTAGACTATGGAAGTGCTTTGGTACTCCGCTTTACAAGTCTGTCATTTAAAACATTCAGGGAAATATAGTACAAAAACAAAACAAGATTGAAGGAGTATGTTTGGCGCTCTAAAATGAAGTCTTCTGTTTTTTTGCTGAATTCTACAGAAATAAAATCAAGGGGCATGGCTCCTCAGAAACTAACCAATTGTCTTTACAGACTTACTTATTTACTGGTCCAGTACCTCGACCTATTTGATGTTGTTCTTAATATTTTTTTACGATTCTGACTTAATATTTTTACGATTCTGACTTAATTGACCATGTACTCCTAAAATCGCATTGACCTCCTTTACCTCGACTAACAGTATGCCTTGGAAGGAGCATCCATGAGTTTATCTCCCACAATCTCAAACACGTTATTTAAGGGCAACACAGTATGCCTGCAAACAGATCTATGAGCTCACCAGGAAGCAAAACGGTTAACTAATACTAATAGAAACATATACTCCCTCCGTTCCGAATTACTTGTCTTGGATTTGTCTAGATACGGATGTATCTAGACTTATTTTAGTGCTAGATACCTCCGTATCTAGACAAATCTAAGACAAATAATTCGGAACGGAGGGAGTATATTTTTTGCAACATACCTTAATATGTATATATTGATTTAGGGTTCCTGGACTTTCCAAAACAAACACTAGAATTTAAGCCAGACCAAAATTTATCATAGCAAATGTATTGACATAACAACAACCAAAAAAACTATGAATTTTTTATAGCAGACAAAAAATATATTTTCTTCTTAGCACAATTCACCATAGCACCTATTTTAGTCAAATTACCTCACCTGCTTAGTTAGACTAGATTAAGTTGCTCCCTTTCCAGCATAGCAAATCCAAAATTAACTTAACTCGCCTGCTTATAAACTAAATTAAGCTGTTCTTTCCCTGCATAGCAAACTCAGAAGCCTAACTTACACATGTTCTTTTTAAACAACTTCAGAGCACCAACAACACCATATTAGATCAGAGATCTGATAAAAGCACACCTCAAACCCATGACAGCAAAAAAAGCCAAGATAAAAAAACCCACGTGCCTAACTTAACTAGTCAACCATACAGTTTTCTAGCTGCAAGAAGTTAAACCATGGAATCACTATTAATATTATTCCTAATAACCATACTAAAATGGACAGGACTAACTAGAGCAAGAAAAGGGCACAGAAGACGGGCTAGAGCAAGAAAATAATCACTGGACGACACAGTAGACCGGGTAGAAGAATCCAAACTCAGATGTGATGCCTTTAAGCAAAGGGTATAAATGATCTGATCCGTAATCCCCCCTCTCCAACAACAGAGCTTTCAGTGAACAGGTGCAGTTCAACCGCTCAGAAGTCTGAGCTTTTGCACCATGATCATTGGAGCAGAGCAACGCGAAATCAAAAACTGCAACTACAGAGAGCGACCAGGCACACACACAAAAAAGCATGGGCTAATTTGCTGCACAGTTTTCAGCCGACAAAATAGCACAGCTAAGAACGGACGTGCGAGAGGAGGCGTATATATCAATCGCGTCGCGTCCAGTGGAAGCACAAATTTGTGGAAACTTGTATGGTTCTTAGTTCCAGGTTACCTCGGGCGAGCAGCAAGCTAACCCCGGTCGCCACGTCGCCCGCCCAGCCCGCCCTCCGCGCGGCGGCCTGCACCAAGCCAACCCGTGCACAAAATCAAAAAATCAACAACCCAGCGGTTCATCATGCAAAACGGAATCTCCGCCCCGATCCCTGCCACCCACCTCAAGCGACCGCCGCACCGGGCGCAGCGGCTCCTCTCTCTGCCGCCACAGGCCGATGCTTCCGGACGAAGCTTCCGGGCCAACTCGTCCGCTTTGGGGATCTAGCTAGCCCAGCAGCGGGAGGAACAAGCGTGCGTGCGTGCGTGCGCGCGCGCGCGAGTGACGAAGGGAGGGAAGGGAAGGGAAGGGTCGAGATGTCGGGTACTCAGGTGCGGGGCTCGCTGTATGCTGCGGGTCGTGGAGGCTACACGGGGGAGGTGTGTTTGTGGCCGGGGGCTGTGGGGGTCGCTCTCGCCGCCGCGAGAAATCTCAGCCACTATCTTTACTTGTGGGTTTCTAGGCCTCCTCCGAGGCTATCTTCCTGCGGCACCCTCGTAAAATCCCTGGAATCGCAAACCACCGCATTTTATGTTGCGTACTATTGGCTTTCTTTCTCACGGGAGAAAAAATAAATAAAGGGTCAAGGTTATTCTGGACCTTCCATATGCTTTACAAAATATTAGAAACTAGATAATACCCCGCACGGTACCTTGGGAATCTTGGTAACAGAAATGCGTAAATAGTTGCTAAAAGACTTCTAAAACTAATGGAAAGTAGATGTAACCTGAAAAGTAAAGGAAATACAAAGTGTACAAAAAATCAAATTACGGTTAGAGTAATGTCATTTCTAACAAAACAAAAATGTGAAGGGTCAACTACATACATACGCTGCAATCGCCCAACACATATATTGCCAGTACAAAATCTAATACAAAAAATAACGTGTGAATAATTAACATGCATGAATTTATGATATGACAGCGTTGCATGCATAGAGTAATGCAAAAAAATGATTTATGACTTGCATGCATGACTTATTTATATGGCAAGGTTAGAAAGATATGTATTGTAGCTATTTAGTAATAGAAGACGTACAAGACAGCAGGGGTTATTTTTAAGGGAAATGTATGTATGTGCTATGTGGGTTTTGTACCCTAGTCATTTGGACACCATATTGGCCTGGCAACAAACTCTCAACTACTTAGTTTTTATCTAGATGGGAAGAAATTCTTGTGTTTGACTAGCAAGAAATAGTGTCCGCTATTTTGACAACCACTCTTTTGATTGGTTGCAACAATATTGAGTAATTCGCTCAGCTAGTATACAATTTAATTAGCATTGATCCTATGTAGAACTATTACAAAAATGGCTTTTGCAATTCTGATCTAACTACTAGCATCTAGGATGCTGATTGCGGCCTGGCACACGGTGCTGAAAAAAAGAACAAAGTGATTTTCTAAACCTTGAAGAGTATTATCGAGGACCTAGTTCACAAACGTTCTATTAGTTTGCGCATTGATCAGGATGAGAACACTATTGTATTCTTCGTATGTATGTGGCGAACGATATGAATTTAGGGCCGGAACCAAACAACTCGCGATGCGTTTGATGGTGGTCGTGCTTGCAGTCGAGGCTGAGACTTGGACCGAGATGACCAACCTAATTTTTTGAAATATAATTTATTATGCTATAGTTATAAGGTTGCGCATGCTAAAGGTGTGTGACATCCCGACTTAATAAGAATAATAGATTACTCATATAAAAAAAGCACACCTTCTTTCTTGGGAGCCCATCTGAAAGGAATTTCAAAGTTAAGTGTGTCTGGCTTGGAGCAATTTGAGGATGGATGGCTGACTGGGAAATAGTTCTTAGGTGCGCACGAGAGATGACAAAAGTGTAAAAGAAAGATTAGTGTTGGTCTATGGTGTTGATGAGGAATAGGACTCAACTCACACCACTTCCATTCATCAGACGCTGCATATATACAGTTTACAGGAGCAGTTCAGAGAGAACGTGTGAGAGCCACTAGCTCCACTAAACCACGATGCAAAGCACATCTCAGAGAGAGAGAGAGAGAGAGATCATGCGGTGACTATGCATACATATACACCAGTACGTATTCTGCTAACACCCCCCCTGTTGGGTTTCGTAGTAATTTCAAAATTTTCCTACGCACACACAAGATCATGGTGATGCATAGCAACGAGAGGGGGAGAGTGTGATCTACGTACCCTTGTAGATCGACAACGGAAGCGTTAACTTGGTTGATGTAGTCGTACGTCTCCACGGCCCGACCGATCAAGCACACGGCACCTCCGAGTTCTAGCACACGTTCAGCTCGATGACGATCCCCAGACTCTGATCCAGCAAAGTGTCGGGGAAGAGTTCTGTCAGCACGACGGCGTGGTGACGATCTTGATGTACTACCGTCGCAGGGCTTCGCCTAAGCACTGCTACAATATTATCGAGGACTATGGTGGAAGGGGGCACCGCACACGGCTAAGAATATGATCACGTGGATCAACTTATGTCTCTAGGGGTGCCCCTTGCCTCCGTATATAAAGGATCCAAGGGGGGGTGCGGCCGGCCCTAGTAGGAGGCGCGCAGGAGGAGTCCTACTCCTACCAGGAGTAGGACTCCCCTCCCTTTCCTTGTCCAAGTAGGAGAGGGGGAAGGAGAGAAGGAAAAAGGGGGGCACCGCCCCTCCCTCCTTGTCCAATTCGGACTAGGGGGAGAGGGGGCGCGCGGCCTGCCCTGGCAGCCCCTCCTCTTCTCCACTTTAGGCCCATGAGGCCCATTAACCCCCCGGGGGGTTCCGGTAACCCCCCGGTGCTCCGGTTTTATCCGAAACTTCCCCGAAACACTTCCGGTGTCCGAATATAGCCGTCCAATATATCAATCCTTATGTCTCGACCATTTCGAGACTCCTCGTTATGTCCGTGATCACATTCGGGACTCCGAACTAACTTCGGTACATCAAAACTCATAAACTCATAATATAACTGTCATCGAAACCTTAAGCGTGCGGACCCTACGGGTTCGAGAACAATGTAGACATGACCGAGACACGTCTCCGGTCAATAACCAATAGCGGAACCTGGATGCTCATATTGGCTCCTACATATTCTACGAAGATCTTTTATCGGTCAGACCGCATAACAACATACGTTGTTCCCTTTGTCATCGGTATGTTACTTGCCCGAGATTCGATCGTCGGTATCCCATACCTAGTTCAATCTCGTTACCGGCAAGTCTCTTTACTCGTTCCGTAATACATCATCTCACAACTAACTCATTAGTTGCAATGCTTGCAAGGCTTATGTGATGTGTATTACCGAGAGGGCCCAGAGATACCTCTCCGACAATCGGAGTGACAAATCCTAATCTCGAAATATGCCAACCCAACATGTACCTTTGGAGACACCTGTAGAGCACCTTTATAATCACCCATTTACGTTGTGATGTTTGGTAGCACACAAAGTGTTCCTCCGGCAAACGGGAGTTGCATAATCTCATAGTCATAGGAACATGTATAAGTCATGAAGAAAGCAATAACAACATACTAAACGATCGGGTGCTAAGCTAATGGAATGGGTCATGTCAATCAGATCATTCACCTAATGATGTGATACCGTTTAATCAAATAACAACTCTTTGTTCATGGTTAGGAAACATAACCATCTTTGATTAACGAGCTAGTCAAGTAGAGGCATACTAGTGACACTCTGTTTGTCTATGTATTCACACATGTATTATGTTTCCGGTTAATACAATTCTAGCATGAATAATAAACATTTATCATGATATAAGGAAATAAATAATAACTTTATTATTGCCTCTAGGGCATATTTCCTTCAGTCTCCCACTTGCACTAGAGTCAATAATCTAGATTACACAGTAATGATTCTAACACCCATGGAGCCTTGGTGCTGATCATGTTTTGCTCGTGGAAGAGGCTTAGTCAACGGGTCTACAACATTCAGATCCGTATGTATCTTGCAAATCTCTATGTCTCCCACCTGGACTAGATCCCGGATGGAATTGAAGCGTCTCTTGATGTGCTTGGTTCTCTTGTGAAATCCGGATTCCTTTGCCAAGGCAATTGCACCAGTATTGTCACAAAAGATTTTCATTGGACCCGATGCACTAGGTATGACACCTAGATCGGATATGAACTCCTTCATCCAGACTCCTTCATTTGCTGCTTCCGAAGCAGCTATGTACTCCGCTTCACATGTAGATCCCGCTACAACGCTTTGTTTAGAACTGCACCAACTGACAGCTCCACCATTTAATGTAAAACGTATCCGGTTTGCGATTTAGAATCGTCCGGATCAGTGTCAAAGCTTGCATCAACGTAACCTTTTACGATGAGCTCTTTGTCACCTCCATATATGAGAAACATATCCTTAGTCCTTTTCAGGTATTTCAGGATGTTCTTGACCGCTGTCCAGTGATCTACTCCTGGATCACTTTGGTACCTCCCTGCTAGACTTATAGCAAGGCACACATCAGGTCTGGTACACAGCATTGCATACATGATAGAGCCTATGGCTGAAGCATAGGGAACATCTTTCATTTTCTCTCTATCTTCTGCAGTGGTCGGGCATTGAGTCTTACTCAACTTTACACCTTGTAACACAGGCAAGAACCCTTTCTTTGCTTGATCCATTTTGAACTTCTTCAAAACTTTGTCAAGGTATGTGCTTTGTGAAAGTCCAATTAAGCGTCTTGATCTATCTCTATAGATCTTAATGCCTAATATGTAAGCAGCTTCACCGAGGTCTTTCATTGAAAAACTCTTATTCAAGTATCCCTTTATGCTATCCAGAAATTCTATATCATTTCCAATTAGTAATATGTCATCCACATATAATATCAGAAATGCTACAGAGCTCCCACTCACTTTCTTGTAAATACAGGCTTCTCCAAAAGTCTGTATAAAACCAAATGCTTTGATCACACTACCAAAGCGTTTATTCCAACTCCGAGAGGCTTGCACCAGTCCATAAATGGATCGCTGGAGTTTGCACACTTTGTTAGCTCCCTTTGGATCGACAAAACCTTCTGGTTGCATCATATACAACTCTTCTTCCAGAAATCCATTCAGGAATGCAGTTTTGACATCCATCTGCCAAATTTCATAATCATAAAATGCGGCAATTGCTAACATGATTCGGACAGACTTAAGCATCGCTACGGGTGAGAAGGTCTCATCGTAGTCAATCCCTTGAACTTGCCGAAAACCTTTTGCGACAAGTCGAGCTTTGTAGACAGTAATATTACCGTCAGCGTCAGTCTTCTTCTTGAAGATCCATTTATTCTCAATTGCTTGCCGATCATCGGGCAAGTCAACCAAAGTCCATACTTTGTTCTCATACATGGATCCCATCTCAGATTTCATGGCTTCAAGCCATTTTGCGGAATCTGGGCTCACCATCGCTTCTTCATAGTTCATAGGTTCATCATGATCTAGTAGCATGACTTCCAGAACAGGATTACCATACCACTCTGGCGCGGACCTCACTCTGGTTGATCTACGAGGTTCAGTAGTATCTTGTTCTGAAGCTTCATGATCATCATCATTAGCTTCCTCACTAACTGGTGTAGGTGTCACTGAAACAGTTTTCTGTGATGCACTACTTTCCAATAAGGGAGCAGGTACAGTTACCTCGTCAAGTTCTACTTTCCTCCCACTCACTTCTTTCGAGAGAAACTCCTTCTCCAGAAAGTTTCCGAATTTAGCAACAAAAGTCTTGCCTTCGGATCTGTGATAGAAGGTGTATCCAATAGTTTCCTTTGGATATCCTATGAAGACACATTTCTCCGATTTGGGTTCGAGCTTATCAGGTTGAAGCTTTTTCACATAAGCATCGCAGCCCCAAACTTTCAGAAACGACAACTTTGGTTTCTTGCCAAACCACAGTTCATAAGGCGTCGTCTCAACGGATTTTGATGGTGCCCTATTTAACGTGAATGCGGCCGTCTCTAGAGCGTATCCCCAAAACAATAGCGGTAAATCAGTAAGAGACATCATAGATCGCACCATATCTAGTAAATTACGATTACGATGTTCGGACACACCATTACGCTGTGGTGTTCTGGGTGGCGTGAGTTGCGAAACTATTCCACAATTTTTCAAATGTACACCAAACTCGTAACTCAAATATTCTCCTCCACGATCAGATCGTAGGAATTTTATTTTCTTGTTACGATGATTTTCTATTTCACTCTGAAATTCTTTGAACTTTTCAAATGTTTCAGACTTGTGTTTCATTAAGTAGATATACCCATATCTGCTTAAGTCATCTGTGAAGGTGAGAAAATAACGATATCCGCCACGAGCCTCAATATTCATCGGACCACATACATCTGTATGTGTGATTTCCAACAAATCTGTTGCTCTCTCCATAGTACCGGAGAACGGTGCTTTAGTCATCTTGCCCATGAGGCACGGTTCGCAAGTACCAAGTGATTCATAATCAAGTGGTTCCAAAAGTCCATCAGTATGGAGTTTCTTCATGCGCTTTACACTGATATGACCTAAACGGCAGTGCCACAAATAAGTTGCACTATCATTATCAACTCTGCATCTTTTGGCTTCAACACTATGAATATGTGTGTCACTACTATCGAGATTCAATACAAATAGACCACTCTTTAATGGTGCATGACCATAAAAGATATTACTCATATAAATAGAACAACCATTATTCTCAGATTTAAATGAATAACCGTCTCGCATCAAACAAGATCCAGATATAATGTTCATGCTTAACGCTGGCACCAAATAACAATTATTTAGGTCTAATATTAATCCCGAAGGTAGATGTAGAGGTAGCATGCCGACTGCGATCACATCGACTTTGGAACCGTTTCCCACGCGCATCGTCACCTCGTCCTTAGCCAATCTTCGCTTAATCCATAGTCCCTGTTTCGAGTTGCAAATATTAGCAACAGAATCAGTATCAAATACCCAGGCGCTACTGCGAGCATTATTAAGGTACACATCAATAACACGTATATCAAATATACCTTTCACTTTGCCATCCTTCTTATCCGCCAAATACTTGGGGCAGTTCTGCTTCCAGTGACCAGCCCCTTTGCAGTAGAAGCACTCAGTCTCAGGCTTAGGTCCAGACTTGGGCCTCTTCACTTGAGTAGCAAATTCCTTGCCATTCTTCTTGAAGTTCCCCTTCTTCCCTTTGCCCTTCTTCTTGAAACTGGTGGTCTTGTTGACCATCAACACTTCATGCTCCTTCTTGATTTCTACCTCCGCAGCCATTAGCATCACGAAGAGCTCGGGAATTGTCTTATCCATCCCTTGCATATTATAGTTCATCACGAAGCTTTTGTAGCTTGGTGGCAGTGATTGAAGAACTATGTCAATGACACTATCAGCTGTTAGATTAACTCCCAGCTGAGTCAAGTGATTGTGGTACCCAGACAATCTGAGTATGTGCTCACTGACAGAACTATTCTCCTCCAGTTTGCAGCTGTAGAACTTATTGGAGACTTCATATCTCTCAATCTGGGCTTTTGCTTGAAATATTAACTTCAACTCCTGGAACATCTCATATGCTCCATGACGTTCAAAACGTCGTTGAAGTCCCGGTTCTAAGCCATAAAGCATGGCACACTGAACTATCAAGTAGTCATCAGCTTTGCTCTGCCAGGTGTTCATAACATCTGGAGTTGCTCCTGCAGCGGGTTTGGCACCTAGCAGTGCTTCCAGGACATAATTCTTCTATGCAGCAATGAGGATAATCCTCAAGTTATGGACCCAGTCTGTGTAGTTGCTAGCTACCATCATCTTTCAACTTATCTTTCTCTTAGAAACGCATTAAAATTCAATGGAACAACAACACGGGACATTAATCTACAACAACATAGACATGCAAAATACTATCAAGTACTAAGTTCGTGGTAAATTAAAGTTCAATTAATCATATTGCTTAAGAACTCCCACTTAGATAGACATCCCTCTAATCATCTAAGTGATCACGTGATCCAAATCAACTAAACCATGTCCGATCATCACGTGAGATGGAGTAGTTTTCAATGGTGAACATCACTATGTTGATCATATCTACTATATGATTCACGCTCGACCTTTCGGTCTCACTGTTCCGAGGCCATATCTGCATATGCTAGGCTCGTCAAGTTTAGCCTGAGTATTCTTCTTGTGCAAAACTAGCTTGCACCCATTCTATGTGAACGTAGGGCTTATCACACCCGATCATCACGTGGTGTCTCGGCACGACGAACTGTAGCAACGGTGCATACTCAGGGAGAACACTTATACCTTGAATTTTAGTGAGAGATCATCTTATAATGCTACCGTCGTACTAAGAAAAATAAGATGCATAAAGGATAAACATCACATGCAATCAATATAAGTGATAGGATATGGCCATCATCATCTTGTGCCTTGATCTCCATCTCCAAAGCACCGTCATGATCACCATTGTCACCGGCTTGACACCTTGATCTCCATCATAGCATCGTTGTCGTCTCGCCAACTATTGCTTCCATGACTATCCCTACCACTTAGTGTTAAAGTAAAGCAATTACATGGCGATTGCATTTCATACAATAAAGCGACAACCATATGGCTCCTGCCAGTTGCCGATAATCGTGTTACAAAACATGATCATCTCATACAACAATTTATATAATCACGTCTTGACCATATCACATCACAACATGCCCTGCAAAAACAAGTTAGACATCCTCTACTTTGTTGTTGCAAGTTTTACATGGCTTCTACGGGCTTAGCAAGAACCGTTCTTACCTACGCATCAAAAACCACAACGCGGTATAGTGATTGCTTTTTGATCTTCAGAAAGAACCATGTTCATTGAATCCGATTTAACTAAAGTTGGAAAAACTGACACCCGCCAGCCACCTGTGTGCAAAGCACGTCGGTAGAACCAGTCTCATGAATGCGGTCATGTAATGTCGGTCCGGACCGCTTCATCCAACAATACCGCCAAATCAAGAAACAACTAGTGACGGTAAGCAATATGTATATACCCACGCCCACAACTCCTTTGTGTTCTACTCGTGCATATAACATCTACGCATAGACCTGACTTTGATGCCACTGTAGGGGAACACAGTATTTCAAAAAAATTCATACGATCATGCAAGATCTATCTAGGAGATGCATAGCAACGAGAGGGGAGAGTGTGTCTACATACCCTCATAGACCGAAAGCGAAAGCGTTTATCAACGCGGTTGATGTAGTCGTACACCTTCACGATCCGTCCCGATCAAGTACCGAACATACGGCACCTCTGCTGTCGGCGTTCTGGGAATGGGAGTCCCCAGACTTGCCTGCCTGCGGCCTGGGCGTCGCTCAAGTGGGGGCCCAGCGCGGCCCATCTTCATCAGCTCAAGCTCAAGACCCTCGCGAGGGGCCAAGCCTCACGGGGCGGACGACCGGAAGCTTCCTCAGAGGCAGCCTCATCAGGCAGGCTCGCGAGGAGGCGGATAGATCAAGGCAGGGGTACCTCACGAGGAGCCCGTGACGCAAGCCATGACGATCGATACCAGGCGGGCGCCAGGCAGGCGCCGGTATGTGCAGTGTCCTTGCTTCCCCTTTGGTGCAAAGGGGGCAAGCACAGGCCAAGGCATCGGGCAAAGGTTACCATTCCGGTGCAACGAGACCAAGACCAGCAGAGCGGCAGGATGGAGGTCACCGTGGATCCTAAGATGGCGTCATCACCAGAGCTTTTGGCAGCTGAAGACCACCTTTGGTCAGGATAACTTGTACTAGATGTTCCCCTTCAAAATGGCCAATTGTTGGCGCCCTTCCCGCTCATTATTTGGGGAGAGGCCTAGGGCCTCTATAAATAGAGCTAGCCACCACAGAGTAGAGGGCAGACAAGGAGGGACCGAAAAAGAGAGATAGATAGAGAGAGAGAGAGGCGACTGAACTCGCCCAAGCAGTTCATCGCACCAGCTCAAGAACACCTCTCGCGAGGCTGTTCTTCCCTTGTACTGTTCATCATCAGCCCCTGAGGCAATCCACCACACCACACACTGGAGTAGGGTATTACACCACAACGGTGGCCCGAACCAGTATAAACCTCGTGTCCCTTGTGTTGTTCGTTGTTTCCAGCTTAGATCACGCGAGGAGATTGGACGTAGATCGGTAGGGGAGAGATCTCCGCGCGCACCCCAGTGTTCGAACCTCAAGGGTCTATCGGAACCCGAAATCCGACATTTGGCGCGCCAGGTAGGGGTGCGCCGGAATCCTTCCTCCTCCGCATCGCGTTCCGTCGCCTCGCCGTTCAGATGTCAAGCGACCCGGCTGCCAACGCCGACCGCTGGGCAGCGTGGCCCGCCCACGCCGTGTCACCGGCCTAGGGCGACCTCAACCTTGCGCCCCAGGCAGTCTGCGCTCCGCAGGGTGCTGCGGGGCACGAGCGACGCGGCCAGACGCCGCCTGCCCTCACACCACGGCAGGTGCGGGCCGCAGCAAGGGCCTCAAACCACGCCGCGGCCACGGTGCCGTACACCTGACGGGAGCAAGCAAACTCTAGGGCCGCGCTCACCGGTGGCCCGAGAGCTGCTACGTGTCGGCTGCTGGAGGGCGGCCGCGACAATTGCTGGAGCGAGTCGCCGAGCTCCTGGATGCCGCCGCCTCAGGGACACCTCCTTTCTGCGTCCAGCTGCCACCCCAGACCCAAGGCGGGCCATATGGCGTGTCGTGCGCGCGCACGCAACTTCCGGCGGACTCCAGGGCCCATTCAGCGTCAACACCCCCGCCGGCACCGGGCGACAAGTCGCGCCGGCCTCTTCTCAGGCCAGCGAAGGGGTGCCCGCGTGGCCTTCGCTTCGGCGGACCGCCGCGCCATCACCCCCAAGACGGCGCTCCAAGCCAGGCTGCGTGGCATGCGGGGCGCTACAGCGAGGCGCACGGGGCGGTGGCCCCAGAAGCTTATGTGCCCCGCATGGTGGATCAGGGGTGCGCACTGGAAGAAGATCATGGCTCATTCCTCGGGCCAGGCTGGGGCGAGGAGGCCCAGGAGCTGAGCTCTTTCAGGAACCACAAGAGAGCCTCGAACAGGCCGCACGCGGCGGCAATTATCGGGTACCACTCATCCCTCAGGAGCAAGCTTATGCTAACCATGGGTCGCAGGAGATACAGGCCGCCGCAGCAGGTGGCTGCCCCAATTCTGCAGCCTCATACCCCTTAGGAAGAGGGCGCAGGGGGCTGCAGGAGAGGGGCCGAGATTCGGGTTCGTCACCACGGCGGTCGGAGCAAGGCGTTCTCAGGAGGTAGGCCCCCTGTCGGGGAGGTGCCCCAAGGCCTGCCCCCGGCAGGGGACCCGTGGTCGTCAGGGGAACCGCTGGCGACCGCTCTGCCCCATTGGTGTCGTCCTGGTTTCTGGTCGCCGTCGATGGGGCAGAGTAAGGCACAAGGCGGGGCCCTCGTCTGGCAATATGAAGCAAGGCCGGTACCTGTGAAGAAGGCCCAGTGCCTGTGAAGCTCGCCGCCCATGACACTCTCACGTAATAATGAGTGGGGTTGTACATGCCCCGGAGTCTCTGGAGAGTCGCCCTCGGGCCTCGGGGGCTCCCGCCCACGCCCAGTGGCAGCACTTAGCTCCGCGCTGGTGAGAAGACGTCGAAGACTAGACTAGGTGCCGGACGCGGCCTTTTGCTTTTGCCTTTCCTTGTTGACAAGTTCTTCGATTTGGATTTAAGTTGGATTTGAGCTCGATGCTTGCGTGTGTTTGGGGAAAGGGGTGTTTATTCTCGTTCGAGCAATCTCTCGCGTTCTGGTTTCGGCTTTGCGTCCACGGCCCCCCCCCCCCCCTCGCGAGCCGGGCCGGGCCAGGCATGTTTACAACCAGGACCGCTGCTACCGCACCCTTTCCGGAGGTTTTCGTCGCGGAATCTACAAGTTAATCAGAAGACACCCGAGGAGCAGCGTCCCCCGCAGGCCCGCTCGGGACTCATCGGGGTCGGAAGGTACACAAGTCAGCTGACCCATCACCGGGCCAGCGGCTAAGTTCACACGCAACATTATGCTTAACAGGGTACTAATTGCAAACCTTTACATGAGGGGCTTCCCCTCCCAAAATGCTCTTACATCCTTCAGGGCCAAGCCCGAACCTTCTTCGTGCAGGTTAAACAGCAGTGACATGCGGTCAGTCGGACATATCACTCGTCGCGTCTTCTTGGGTATCCTCGGAAGCATCACTGGCAGCGTTGACATTGCCGCCGCCGCCAGCATCTCCATCAGCGCCAGGCTCATCCACAATGCCGCCTTCATTGGCGCTTACGACCACACCGTCGTCATCAGACACAAAGGCCCTGATGAGGGCGTCCACGTTGTCCTCCACCAACCGCGCCAGGTCGCCCCGGACGGCAATGGGCACGGGTGCGATGGTAGCATCGAAGTCGAAGTGGGGGTCCCTGTCCTACAGATGGCTGAAGACGCAGGAGAAGGCACGCCCGAGCAAGGCTCGGCTCCTCTCTTCGACAAGCCAACGTGACCTCTCGGATCGGTTCTCCAGAAGCGTCACCACATCGGTGAAAAAATGGAGGTTGCCGGCATAGTTGACCTCGTGCGGCTCCTTAGCGGCAGCCTCGCAGATATATCCCAAAGCTGTGTTGGCCCTCTCTATGAGCATTTGAAGCATGGGGGCATGCACATGCTCCAGAACCCACCGCCGACGGATCTCGTCCTCATTCCGCTGCGCGACGGCCTCGGCGTCATCAACCCTCTGTTGGAGAAGAAGCTGCTTGGCCCGGGAAGAGGACAGCTCCGCCTGCGCCGCGCTGAGGGCGGCTGCGGAGGAGTCTGCACGCTGCGTCACTTCGATCATTTTGGTCCTGAGGGCTACGGTCCTGCCCTCAGCCTCGGCCTTGATCAGCCCCAACCTCGTCTCGTATTCATGCTCGAAGGCCGAGCGAGCTTCCGCCACGCGGCGATCGACTTCTTCCTGGGCCCGGGCTTCGTGCGCGGCAATGGCATCCTCCGCCCGAGCCACCAGGCGCTCCCTCACCTCCAACTGCTCAAGGTCAAGGTTACGCTCGGCAGCCTCCAGCGTCAGCGCCTCTTCGCGCTTCAGAAGCTCCGCCCGGCAACAGAGGCCACCCCCATCGACTCAAGGGCCTCCTGGCGCAGTTCCACTTGCTGCTCCAGGGAGTTGCTCCAGGCTTGGAGCTCCCGTGTGCGCTCCTCTGCATCCTTGCGCTGTCGGTCTGCCTCCCGAGCCTCCTCAACAGCATGGGAGCAGGCCTCCCGCGAAGCTGCCAGCGATGCTTCAGCCTTCGCGTTTACGAGATCACGTTGGTGACGCTCGAGGGCGATGGCTACATTTAGTTTGCGCCTCTCCTCAGCAAGGCGCAAGCCTTCGGCCTCGAGGCGCGCATCCTCGTCAGCAAGCTCTGCCCTGATCCGGCTCACCGCATCCGCCGCCCTCCGGAGGAACTCTTCGCGAAGGGCGTGTCGCTCCCGGACGCGCCTGAGCATGTCATCTGCATCACCCTCTTCCACCGAAGCATGCGGAGGGCCCTGAGGCAGCAAGCCCCCTCCTGGCGCGGAGCTGGGGACTGGCACCCTAGCCATCGCCGAACGGACCTCTCCGGGAATCCGGCCTGGCATCAGTCTACCCACGGAGGAGGAGCCAAAGACAGACTTCAGCCATTCACCATCTATGATCAGAGGAGGAACGTGGGGCAAGCCAGATGTGCCCCAGGAGGACTCATGAAGAAAGGACAGCGGGCACGCAGGCTCGAGGTGCCCTATGGAACGGACCACTCCACCAACTGGTCTGGCAGCAGGAGTACCGCTCGAGCTCGGTGAGCCCAGGGCCAGCGGAGAAGGCGAAGCTTTGGGGGATGGCTCCCGGGCTGGCTTAGCGGGTTCCGCATGGCAGGGCCTGAAAGGGCCATAATCGGTCGCAGGGATAACAAAGTAAACGAGCAAGGAAAGAAGAAGAGTTACTCGTCCATGGCAAAGTACTTCCTGCGCTTCAACAAACGGCAAGGGCGGTCGTTGCCACCCAAGGCCTCCTTCCTCTTGCGGAGGGCCTCGAAGTCTATGCGGAACCGACCTAAGCGCCTGGCGCAGGGGTCGGCCCCTAGTGCGGAAGAAACATCAAGATGATCAGCGCTAGAGAAGTCAGCCTGGGGGCGCCGTCAGGAGTCAGCCTGGGGGCGCCGTCAGGCGTCGCCTCGCTAGGAACAGCCGGGGGCTCGGGAGCCCCGACCTCAGGAACCATAGGCCGCAACTCCGCACCTGCCGCCGCTCAAGTCGGGCCTCGGGAGACGCCGCCTTCGAGGCTTCTCGCGGCATCGGCACCTCGACATCGGGCGCCTCAACTCTCGCCGGTTCTCGTCTCCCCGCCCTGTCGCCCGAGGAAGGACTGCTATGGGCGGCAGGGGAAGCAACCACGGCGGCTGGGTTCTCGCGGGGCCCCATGAAGCCAGCAGGGCGCAGTCCCCACTCGTCAAAGCTGGGCATCTGCCTCACAAAATTGGCCCTGCCAGAGCAAAGATACAAGAGGACATCATTACTCCAAAGGCTGCTTGGGGAAGGATTGCCAGTCAAGACCCTGAGCACCGTCTGCAGCGCTTCAGGCGCCAAGTCCTCCTCCTGAAGCCGCATGCAGTCTCTGTGCCCCACGAAGTCCCACATCTAGCGAGAGTGGCACTGGAGAGGAGCAATGCGACATTGGAGGAACTCCTTCACCACCTTGGGTGTTGTCACATTGAGCGCCCTCAAACTCTGGAAGCGGTGCCAGACGAAGGTGAGCCGGGGGCTCGCGAGCACCTCATGATCCCAACCCGCGTGGGGAACAACAGGCGAGGTCGGGTGCAAGAGCAGAGGATTGGGCACTCCGACATCCACGTACAGCCACCGCTCTCAGAACCTGGCCTCAGGAGAAGGAAGGCTGAAGTCGATCCCTGAAGCGGCCGTCTCTGGCACGGCTAGGAAGCTCACACACCCTGAGCACTGAGTGGGATCGCTTAGGCGCAAGGAAAAGAAGTGGCGCAGCAGGGCCACGAAAGGAGGAATACCTATCATCGCCTCGCAAACAAAAGCAAAGACAACCAGAAGAGTAATGGACTCCGACCTGAGGTGCATCATGCGGATCTGATAATGGGAGAGCACCACGTTGAAGAAGGCGGAAAAGGGGGGAACCAGACCCGCCCATAGGGCATCGGCGAAGAATCGGACCTCCGTGACGATCTTATCAAGGGAGGCATGGGACGCAGGCCAGGCCGTGGTCCTGCCGCACTCATTGAAGATAGTTGCAAGGGTGGAGCAGACCTTGTCCAAAGCTTCTGGATTGAGTATGATCGATCGGGCGACGGCGGGGGGTCGCCGCCGGAGGTGTGCGGGACGAAGGCACGGGCTTCTTTCCCCTTCATTTCTTCGTCGGTGCCATGGCGGTGAAGAGGAGGAAGAACTCGAGCCGAATTGGCGGCGAAGGATGGAGCTCAAAGAAGAAGGAAAGGTAGGAGGCGGGCGAGCAGCGAAAAGGAGGAACAACTGTGTGCAACTACGGGTCTGCTTAGCCGGGCGCGTAACAAGGCGTCGTGGGGAAGCATAGACGCCCACGTCCAGTCAATCGCCACGCGGTGCCCGAGGCCGCAGGCTTTTTGGGCCCGCGGTGCTTCGTGCTTGCCCCTTCGCTTCCCTGCTAGGCCAAGCCCAGGTGCGCCTTGGGCCTGGGGGCTACTGTCGGCGTTCTGGGAACGGGGGTCCCCAGACTTGCCTGCCTGCGGCCTGTGGCGTGGCTCAAGTGGGGGCCCAGCGCGGCCCATCTTCATCAGCTCAAGCTCAAGACCCTCGTGAGGGGCCAAGCCTCGCGGGGCAGACGACCGGAAGCTTCCTCAAAGGCAGCCTCATCAAGCAGGCTCGCGAGGAGGCGGAGAGATCAAGGCAGGGGTACCTCACGAGGAGCCCGTGATGCAAGCCATGA
This sequence comes from Triticum urartu, assembly GCF_003073215.2. Taxonomy (NCBI): domain Eukaryota; kingdom Viridiplantae; phylum Streptophyta; class Magnoliopsida; order Poales; family Poaceae; genus Triticum; species Triticum urartu. The sequence continues at coordinate 399,084,495 of NC_053028.1, read as the reverse complement.
CAATCGAGACCAGGCGGGCGCCGGTCAGTGCAGTGTCCTTGCTTCCCCTTTGGTGCAAAGGGGGTAAGCACAGGCCAAGGCATCGGGCAAAGTTTACCATTCCGGTGCAACGAGACCAAGACCAGCAGAGCGGCAGGATGGAGGTCACCATGGAGCCCAAGACGGCGTCATCACCAGAGCTTTTGGCAGCTGAAGACCACCTTTGGTTCAGGATAACTTGTACTGGATGTTCCCCTTCAAAATGCCAATTGTTGGCGCCCTTCCCGCTCATTATTTGGGGAGAGGCCCAGGGCCCTATAAATAGAGCTAGCCACCACAGAGTAGAGGGACAGGAGGGACCGAGAGAGAGGAGAGAGAAGAGAGAGAGAGAGAGAGAGAGAGAGAGAGAGGCGACTGAACTCACCCAAGCAGTTCATCGCACCAGCTCAAGAACACCTCTCGCGAGGCTTGTTCTTCCCTTGTACTGTTCATCATCAGCCCCTGAGGCAATCCACCACACCACACTGGAGTAGGGTATTACACCACAACGGTGGCCCGAACCAGTATAAACCTCGTGTCCCTTGTGTTGTTCGCTGTTTCCAGCTTAGATCACGCGAGGAGATTGGACGTAGATCGGTAGGGGAGAGATCTCCGTGCGCACCCCAGTGTTCGAACCTCAAGGGTCTGCCGGAACCCGAAATCCGACATCTGCGTTCAGCACACATTCAGCTCGATGACGTCCTCTGCATTCAGCACGACGGCGTGGTGACGGTGTTGGTGAAGAACAATCTCCGCAGGGCTTCGCCTAAGCACTACAAAAACTATGACGGAGGATAAACTAGAGGGGACGGGGTTGCCGGCACACGGCTTGGTTTTTCTTTTTGTGTCTTGGGTGCTAGCCCTACCCCTCTATTTATATGGTGAGCCTTGGAGTCAAAACTTAGAGTAAAAGCCTACACAAAGTCGGTTTCACCCGAAAGGCAAGAGTCCTTCTCGGGCTCCAGCACCAGACGCCAGGGTTCCCGGCGTCTGGACCCAGACGCCAGGGACCCTAGCGTATGGCCCCTGGACTCCGCAAAACTTCCTCTTGCGCTTTCCAAAAACCTTGTGGGCTTTCCCCTTTGGCCCAAATAAAGTGTTCTCATACCCAAACATTTCGGGAAACATCCGGAATCCCTTCCGGTGAATTCTGAAACCCTTCCGGAAACCAAACACTATTATCCCATATATCAATCTTTATATCTGGACCATTCCGGAGTTCCTCGTCATGTCCGTGATCTCATCCGGGACTCCAAACAACATTCGGTCACCAACATACATAACTCATATAATACTATATCGGCAACGAACGTTAAGCATGCGGACCCTACAGGTTCGAGAACTATGTAGACATGACCGAGACATCTCTCTGGTCAATAACCAATAGCGGAACCTGGATGCCCATATTGGCTCCTACATATTCTACGAAGATCTTTATCGGTCGAATCACATAACAACATATGTTGTTCCCTTTGTCATCGGTGTGTTACTTGCCCGAGATTCGATCGTCGGCATCATCACACCTAGTTCAATCTCGTTATTGGCAAGTCTCTTTACTCGTTCCGTAATGCAACATCTCGCAACTAACTTATTAGTCACATTGCTTGCAAGGCTTATAGTGATGTGCATTACCGAGAGGGCCCAGAGATACCTCTTCGACAATCGGAGTGACAAATCCTAATCTCGATCTCTGCCAACTCAACAAACACCATCGGAGACACCTGTAGAGCATCTTTATAATCACCTAGTTACGTTGTGACGTTTGATAGCACACTAAGTGTTCCTCCGATATTCGGGAGTTGCATACTCATTGTCATAGGAACATGTATAAGTTATGAAGAAAGCAATAGCAATAAACTAAATGATCTTAGTGATAAGCTAATAGATGGGTCAAGTCAATCACATCATTCTCTAATGATGTGATCCCGTTCATCAAATGACAACTCATGTCTATGGCTAGGAAACTTTAACCATCTTTGATTAACGAGCTAGTCAAGTAGAGGCATACTAGTGACACTCCATTTGTCTATGTATTCACACATGTACTAAGTTTCCGGTTAATACAATTCTAGCCTGAATAATAAACATTTATGATGACATAAGGAAATATAAATATCAACTTTATTATTGACTATAGGGCATATTTCCTTCATTGTGGAGTAGCAATTAGATGATGGGTTGCGAGAGTGACAGAAGCTTAAACCCTAGTTTATGCGCTATTCCGTAAGGGACCGATTGGATCCAAAAGTTTAATGCTATGGTTAGAATTTATTCTTAATACTTTTCTCGTAGTTGCGGATGCTTGCAGGAGGGTAAATCATAAGTAGGAGGTTTGTCCAAGTAAGAACAGCACCTAAGCACCGGTCCACCCACATATCAAATTATCAAACTAGCGAAGACAAATCGAACCAACATGATGAAAGTTGAAAGGATCGAGAAGAGGTGTCTAGAGGGGGGTGAATACACTCTTAGCAAGAAAAGTTGCAGTTTTTAATTTGTTTAAGTTGAAGTGGAGTTTTGGCACAATTTTAAACATTCACAATACATATCGAGGAAGCATGACAAGAGTATATGAGCAGTGGAAAGTAAATCATGCAAGTTGCAAGAATGTAAAGGGATGGGATTGGATTGTGCAAACGTAATTGGAGACACTGAGATTTTTGGCGTGGTTATGATAGGTGGTGCTATCGTACATCCACGTTCATGGAGACTTCAACCCACGAAGGGTAACGGTTGCGCGAGTCCACGGAGGGCTCCACCCATGAAGGATCCACAAAGAAGCAGCCTTGTCTATCCCACCATGGCCATCGCCCACGAAGGAATTGCCTCACTAGGGTAGATCTTCACGAAGTAGGTGGTCTCCTTGCCCGTAAAAACTCCTTGGTTCAACTCCACAATCTTGACGGAGGCTCCCAAGTGACACCTAGCCAATCTAGTAGACACCACTCTCCAAAAGGTAATAGATGGTGTGTTGATGATGAACTCCTTTCTCTTGTGCTTCAAATGATAGTCTCCTCAACACTCAACTCTCTCTCATAGGATTTGATTTGGTAGAAAGATGATCTAAGTGGAAAGAAACTTGGGGAAGGCTAGAGATCAAGATTTATGTGGTTGGAATGGAATATCTTGACCTCAACACAAGTGTAGGTGGTTCTCTCTCAGAAAATGTATGTTGGAAGTGTAGGCATGTTCTGATGGCTCTCTCCATGAATGAAGAGTGGGTGGAGGGGTATATATAGCCTCCACACAAAATCTAACCGTTACACACAAATCACCAAACTCGGTGGGACCGAATCATATAACTCGGTCAGACCGATTTAGTTCAAAGTGTGAACGTTAGGATTTTTGGTGGGACCGACATGATCAACTCGGTGGGACTGATGTGCTAGGGTTAGGGTAAAGCCTTATCTCGATTGGACCGATTACACAAACTCGGTGGGAACGATTTGGGTAATAAGAAAAACAGAGAGTTGGCCAAGCAAACTCGGTGGGAACGATTTCATATTTCGGTGAGACCAAAATTAATGCAATATGCAATAGAGAGTTTCCAAGCCCATCTCGGTGAGACTGAATTGATTAGGGTTTCTGGCAGTGGCTGTGTCAAGAGAACTCTGTGGCGCCGGATAGAAAGTTTTGGTGGGGCCGAGTTTGACTTTTGGTTTGGGACAAATGTGGATGTGAGAAAGTGGTTGAGGGCTTTGGAGCATATCACTAAGCATTTTGAGCAAGCAAGCCATTAAGCAACACCTCATCCCCTCTTAATAGTATTGGCTTTCCTATGGACTCAATGTGAACTTGGATCACTAAAATGAAAAATGTAGAGTCCTGAGCTTTGAGCTTGAGCCAATCATTTGTCTTCATCATCTTGAAGGGGTCCCACATCCTCTAGTCTATGCCACTCCACTGTTGGACTTATCTGAAATATGCTAGATGAAAGTATTAGTCCAACAAGAGATACATTGACATTAATTACCAAAATCACCTAGGGAGCATTTGTGCTTTCAATCTCCCCCTTTCTGGTAATTAATGACAACATACATCAAAGCTTTAGATAATGATATAGAGAATAACAAGTAAAGCTTTGGAGAGACATGTAACATGCATAGGCTTCCCCCTATATGTATGCAATCATGTAAATATGGAATATAAGAGCATGTGAATGCATAGCATGACAGAGTAAGCAATGTGTTACATGTATCTTGGCTATATGCATCAGAGGAAAAGATGTAAATATAGGAAATGTACCTACATGCTCATGAGTCTTTCTTGCAAACAATATGTACATCAGCAAGAAGTCCTCATGCACATGAGTGTGATGCATATACTTACCTTGTGGTCTTGAGTTGGCTTAGGAGGAAATGAACCTGAGCAAACAAGGTTAGATAAAACAGATATGACTACAAGCCAGAGCAAACAAAAGAAACCACAAGAGAACCAAGACTGGGATGACATGTAGTGAGTGAGTACTGAGTACTCTATTTGATATAGACATGTCCCCAAAAGGTAAAGATATGCAATGAATTCATAGATTTCCTTCCCTAGCAGTCTTTCTCCCCCTGAAACTTGTATTAGATAATGGGAGAACATATGGAAACAAAAATCAGAGCAAAACATATCATAACTATAACATAGACATGTATTTCCCCTCTTAAATACATGTGACTTCTCTCCTCTTGAACACCAAGCATCTGGGGCCTTTGATGTGATTACCTCTCTCTCCCTTTTTCTCTTTCTCCCCCTATTTCTTCCCCCCCCCCTTGAAGAGAATAAGCTTTGATGTGTTCTCTCTCCCCCTTTGACATCAATTTCCGAGAAGGGATCTTCTGGAGTGTGAGTCAAATAGGTTTGGTCCTTGAGTCACAGAGCAAAGCAGCATATAGATTGTGATGCTGGTAGAGGACAAGAATCATCGAGTGGATCTGGAATAAAAATATAGGAACAAATGGAAATTGTCTTCTCTGTAGTGAAATCGGTGATACCGAGTTGTAGTCTTCGGTGGCACCGAGTTGGTTCGGAATGACCGAAAGCAACAGATCGGTATGACCGAGTCCAACACAGAGAGAACACTTGTCACCTCAGCTCACTAGGCAAATAAGATTTCACAAAGATTTGCAAGGAATTAACTGAAAGATTTTCAATGAATTGGATGCAGGGAAATGCAAGACTACAACAAAGAAAAGAAAATCTAGATGAAGTATGCAAAAACTCAAGGAAACACCAGAGAACTTCATCTAGAATTGGGTGGTGACAAAGTCACCTATGTTAGAGTATATTGAATGAGGATTCAAGTGAGAACACTTGATCGTAAGTCATACTCATCGTTTAAGCATAAAATGGGGTTACCATTTTTCGTTTAAGCATTTGATGTATTCACATCTTGTTGAGTTGCTTTGACCTATGTCTTGAGGTAAAGCTTCTCTAAGATGGAAAGACATACCTTGGGTGGTGGTGTTGATCTTGATCATGTAGTTGAACTAGCGTGGGGTGCTCAAAGTTAATGTAGCGCAAGAATGGTTGGGAGCACCACTTGGAGTTGAGTTCATCTACCTACATGGGTTAGTTTTGCAAGGAAGAGCACTTGTCTATCCAAAATGACAATCATGAAATTTGATACCAAATGAAATTTGATACATAGAATTTGTCAAAGGATATGTTGAAGGGTTTCATGCTTCCTTGTTTTCAACCACCATGGAGTAGAGACTTGGTGATGTAGAGATTGCTCAAGATGTGAGTGAGTTGCAATCTCATAGATTTATATTCATCCAAGTATCTATAAAGGATAGATAGCATGCAAGGGTGCAAATATATCCAATACATATGATCATCATCATAAGAGAAAAGTCAAGGATTAGTCATAGGCTCATGCCATGCCTGTATCCAAATGGAGTTCCTACTCCAAGTTTGAAGCATCAATGATGTTCAATTCACCTCTCAATCGGCAAAAGACTTTCTCATCAAGCGGTTTGGTGAATATATCCGCCAATTGCTTATCGGCACGAACACGTTTAAGATCAATGTCCCCTTTAGCAACATGATCTCGAATGAAATGGTGATGAACTTCAATATGCTTAGTTCGAGAATGTTGGACGGGATTGTGAGCAATCTTAATAGCACTCTCATTGTCACAAAGCAATGGAACATGTTTCACATTGATTCCATAATTTTTAAGAGTTTGGGTCATCCAAAGTAATTGAGCACAACATGAACCGGCGGCAATGTATTCCGCTTCGGCGGTGGATAAGGATATCGAGTTTTGTTTCTTGGAAGACCAAGACACAAGAGATCTACCAAGAAATTGACAAGTACCTGAAGTGGACTTTCTATCAACCTTGTCTCCGGCATAGTCCGAGTCGGAATAGCCAACAAGATCAAAAGAGGACCTCTTAGGGTACCAAATGCCAAAATTTGGTGTATGTATTAAGTATCTCACTATCCTTTTCACAGCCTTAAGATGACATTCTTTGGGGGCCACTTGTTATTGTGCACACATGCACACACTTAGCATAATATCGGGATGAGAGGCACATAGATATAACAATGATCCAATCATAGAGCGATAAACCTTTTAATCAACCGGTTTACCATCCTTAGTCAAATCAAGATGTCCACTAGTAGGCATGGGAGTTTTCATACCTTTGCTTTCTTGCATGTTGAACTTCTTGAATAAGTCTTTGGTGTACTTTGTTTGAGAGACAAAGGTGCCTTCCTTAGTTTGCTTGATTTGCAAACCAAGAAAGAACTTGAGTTCACTCATCATAGACATCTCAAACTTCTCCGAGATTAGTTTTCCAAACTTCTCACTAGAATGAGGGTTAGTTGAGCCAAATATGATATCATCAACATAAATTTGGCATACAAATAATTCACCATTAACCCTTTTAGTAAAAAGAGTAGAATCTATCTTTCCAATCTCAAAACCTTTTTCAATAAGGAACTTGTCGGCGTTCTGGGAACGGGGTCCCCAGACTTGCCTGCGTGTGGCCCACGGTGTGGCTAAGCCAGCAGGCCGTACGGCCCATCTTCATCAACAAGACCCTCGCAAGGGGCCAAGCCTCGCGAGGCAGGCGACACAAGACCTCATCTGGAGTGGCCTAGTCAGGCAGGCTCACGAGGGGCAGAGATAACAAGGCGAGGCAAACCTCACGAGGCACTCGTGACGTGAGCCATGACGATCGACATCAGGCGGGAGCCAGTGCCCGCAGCATCCACTACAAAAAAAATACACTTCCGTGATGATACGTGTTGGTCACAGTAGGTCGCATTTTCTGTCATGCATGTACATCCATGATGATTTTATGACAGAATCAAGATAGTCATACCTGTGCTGTCGTAGAAGTGTTCCATGACATTACCAAAATTATCATCACGGAAGTGTCCACTTCCATTATGATAAATCCCGCGTCACGGAAGTGCTTTCGTCAAGGGTGACCGACACGTGTCATCCACCATAATGGAATGCCGTTAAGCTATCGGGTCGGGTTTTGGATCCGATAACCCGTTAATAGCCCCGACCAATGGGGATTTTCCATGTGTAAAATCATCATTGGCTGGAGGAAACACATGTCGGCTCATTGTTGGGACAGATGTCATCCACTCATTGGACAGAAGGCGCCTATGATACGTCGACACGTGGCACGGACCAACAGAGGCCCATTCCTGTGAAAAAGCCGGCCCATTTGACTTGGTCAAAAGGTGGCAGGCCGGCCCATGTAAAGCCTGTTAACGGCCTGTTCACATATAGCCCATTTACAGCCCGCTAACCCAAGGCTCGTTGCGCCCTATCCGAATTAGGCCCAGTAGCGTCATCTGGGCCACCCAATATGATTCCAGCTCGTTTTCACTTCTGGCCCATGTATGGCCCATGACGTCTTTCGGCCCATATGAGGCCCTATGTAACTCTTGGCCTATTAACGGCCCGTGGTGAAACTGGCCCGTAATGAACAGTGTATCACTTTACACCCATTAACGGCCCGTGGTGAAACTGGCCCGTAATGAACAGTGTATCACTTTATACCCATTAACGGCCCGTTATTCCGTTGGGCCGTTTCCAGCCCATGTTATCTTTCGGCCTTCTCAGAGCCCATTTATTCTTGGGCTCATTTCCAGCATTCATTTACTTACGGCCCATTACTGTCATTTTCTGCTTGTGGGCCAAATTCAGCCCGTGGTTACAGTTGGCATGTTTGTGGTCCGTTAATACGTTGGGCCGTTTTCATAGCGTCATCAAATACGGCCTATTAAAGATGGCCCGTTATGGTCGGCCCATGAACGGACGATTCCAACTCTAGCCCGTTTACGGCCATAATGCGGCCTGTTATTGGCCCATGTTTGGCCAATCGATCATACTGCCCGTATAAGGCCCATTGATGATACGGCCCGTAGAAGGCCCATTGTTTCTACGGCCCGTAGAAGGCCCACTGTTTCTATGGCCCGTAGGAGGCCTAGTGTCACTACAGTAAATATTAGCCCATGGTTATTGTGGCCTAATTTTAAAAAATAGGTTATTACAGCCACTAGCAAACCACAGAAAAAGAACTGCAATGACTACAAGCAAACAAATAAACAAGACAACAAGGAAATAAATAAGCAAGCAATTTACGCTAGGCTATCACGGCTATCACACATATTACATCCACTAGGCATCAAAGTTCGCCACTAGTGCAAATAAACGCACCGACAAAAGAATATACAAAACTAAGAGCACTTCAGAAGGCACTAGGCCTGGCCAGGTCGGGGCCCCCCAAACAGCTGAAGAAGCTGAGTAGACCTCAGTTGTGTCAACAATAGATGCATCAACACTCGATTTAAGGCATGATGGTGTGCACGGCAGTCCTCTGACATCTTCATTGCATCTTTGACTTCAAGTCGGAGCTGAGCTGAAGCAAGCCTTTCCGCTTTAAGTTGAGACTGAAGAAGTCGAACTGATTGAGGCAGCGACTACACAGAGGTTGTCTCACACCTGCTGGTGAGTAGCTTCAACTCACTGTCTTCATCAAGACAGGACCTTGGGGTCATCTCGTTGTCCTCAAGATGGTTTGGCTCACTATCTTTCCTAAAGTTCTGCCTGGCGTAAGAGATACGAGTCTGAAAGAGAAACACAATGAAGATGTCCCTAAAGTTCTCCATGTTGATGGAAGGATAATTCAATAAATTCCCCAAAGAAAATTATTTATAAGCGTTGCCATTATTCTACATTTTGCAAAGGTTAAATATAGATCAAATAATATTGGAAGAAACAGAGGATAATGAAGCTCAGGTGCAAACTGATGATACATAATCAAATAGCAATTAATTAAGTATAGCGTTACAAGGCAAAAGGGAGAGAGGTACTGACAAGAGCAATGCAGAGCCCAATATTGTTTTGAGATCATATGATCCTTTGAGCAAGGAGATTCATCTGAAATTAGTTTTCATACAAGAGAGAAGGTAAGGCACAAGAAGAAATTTAGGAGTTCAAATTTTGAATTGATATCATAGACAGTACCTGACGCTGGGCTCCCAGCAGTTCTAATAGGGGTTTGGCCACTGGAGTAGGGGTAAAGTGTGGTACAGTTGGGCCTGTGTTTTCTGTGGCTGCTGATCTATTTGATTTAACAGGTATCACTACCTTTTCCAAATACCTAGTTTGTACTCCTTGAGGATCTGCACTCACCCTCTTCCTTTTGGACATCTATTACGAAAGAACAACATTTGACAGGAAAAACATAGTGTGACGACACATGGAATAGGTACAGAAAATGGATAGGTATGGCATATACTCATATATGATGCTTAAACTAAGCAGATGGTGTAACAAAGTAGAAGTAATGCAAGAGGTCAGATGCAAAATATGTGCGACCAATACAACTTTGCAAAGTTAGAGCAAGCACCTTGATGGGTGAATAAGATAGGCCATCCTCCACCATGCCAAGTTTGTTAGCCAGTGGATCGTTCCGCAATATTCCTCTCGTGCGCCCATTCTCATATTCATTTTGATAATGTTCAATATCTGACATGCATGAAAACATAAAAACAAGTGAGATTTTCTTTGTAATGCAGAAGTGATTCTAATCCAATAGTGCCACCCTGTAAACCCCTTTGTGCTATCTCTGTAATTCTTTTAAAAGATGCCATGCATGCTGTAATTTGTTGTGTGCATTAATATAATGTGGCCTACTAGTCAAAATATGAGAGCTCCAGAAGTGATGACACTTCGCAGATGATAGCTTCAACATATGGTAAAGAAGAACAAGTCGACCTGACCTGACAGATTCAAAATATACTAAGGGAGAACAACTCGACCTGACCAGTCGACCGCAAGAGAAGAGTATCATCTTAAAGAATAGCAGAAGAGCAAGCAGATTGAAGATATTACAAGTCTTTCAATACAATGTCGGTTGGCCACCCATGATGAACCAGAGCGCACAGAGAAATACTATTCTTTCCGGTCTCTCCATATGTGGCTCACATGCATTTCGAAACTAAAGTAGGAACATTTAGCTAACCAATTAAACATCTCTCAGTTTTACTAATATCAGCAATAATGTCAGATATGAATTTGTACAACTAAGCTTGTTTAGCTCGATGGGTGGAGCAGTGCTATTACGACACGAACCACGTAGGCTGATTGTGGTCATCATAAAATGGGGAAAACATAAGCATGATGAGTACAGTGTTGACCATGGCAGTGGGATGGCAGATCTGAAGCTGCAAAGTGCGCAAAGGGTAGTTAGCAACCGATGTTTGCTTTGAAATAACAACTAAGATTTGGTATGGACAAGAAAGTACGGTCAACAAGTGACAAAGAAATGCAATTATGCTGTCTCTCTATATGTCGCGACATGCATTTGGAAACTCAAGTGGGACCTTTAGCTAACCAATTAAATGTGTCGGTTAACTAATATCAGTATCATATCACAATCATATTTGAACAACTAAGCTTTCGAATTATGACTGTTGTGTTTTTTAGCTTGAAGGGTGGAGTAATGCTAGTATGACAGAAAGCACCTACGCAGATCATATTAGAGTAGATAAAAGGGGAAAACCCTAAGCATCAAGAGAAAAATCAGGAAAGTGGAACTAGCTGGACCAGTGGGTGGCGCACATGCTTTTTGAAACGAATATAGGAACATTAGATGACCAATTAAATGTTCTCTGTTTTAGTGATATGAGCATCATATCAGATTCGTATTTCAACACGTAAGCTTTGGGTTGAGGTCTTGAGGAGCAGTGCTAGCACGACACGAAGCACCTACGATGATGGTAGTGAATATAAAGGGGGGAAACCATAAGCTTTACGAGTATAGTGCCCGTGCCATGGCGGATCTGAAGGTGCAAACCGGACAAAGCTACTTCGCAACCAATGTTTGCTTTCAACTAGCCACTATGATTTGGTACGGGCAAGAAAAGCACAGTAAACAAATTACGATCTATTTTCCGGGTGAGATCAATAACTTAAGCACATATGGAAGAGTACCACCTCTCTTGCGACGCCGTGTAGGCCTATGCTGATACGTTGAGGGTGTTGCGGGTGCGATGGCTGTCGGTGGCGGGGAAGAAGACTTTAGACGGCAGATGGCCGGGTTGGGGGATATACCCTGTTGCCGTGGACGAGGCGGTCGTAGGAGCGGCACGGCAAGGTGGACGACGGCGCCGATGAAGCGAGAGGAGGCGATGAAAGGATCATGGTCCAGCGTCGTGGATGAGAGACGTCCATCTCTTGCAGCGGACGACGGGGTAGGGGTAGCGGCTCCGGCAAGGTGGAGGATGGGGTGGCTGACGGAGGAGGCTGGCTGTAGTGCAGAGGTTGTCGTGCCGCCGACGGTGTATGAATGGGGAAATGGAGGGGAGGGGGATCTCAAACTTTGGGACGTGCTTCTCTGAAATGGGGGAAAGTTACGAACTTATCCCCCGTTTAAAATTTCAGACATCGCGTCGGTTGGGGATAGGACGGTAATCTCGCATCTCCCAAATATTTGCCGGTAACTATTTCGGGCGAGGAGAGGGTGTTTTGCCGCCCACGGTTGGCGCCCATCGTGTATGAACGGGGCTGATAGGTAGGGCGGTTGTGTCACGTCTGATGGAAGTTACACATCTGCCCCTATTTAAAATATTAGCCTACATCAATTTCGGACGAGGAGAGTTTGTTTTGCCACCCACCGTGTATGAATGGGGAAACGGAGGAAGAGACACATGTCTTTCGGACGAGCTTGAATCAAATGTGTTTTGCTGCCCACGTTTGGCGCCCACCGTGTCTGAATGGGCTCAAAGGCCGTTGTGTCACGTCTGATTGAAGTTACTAGTCTACCCCTATCGACAGCAGTGTAAATCTGGTCGATAAGGATGTCAAGTGTCAGGGGTAGACAGTAATTTCCATCTCGCAAACACTTGCTTCGGGCAGCCCACAAATTATAGTGGGTGTTTAGCCGCTTCGTTCAAAACTTGGGAGAATTAGCATTCACGTTTGCCCTGGGACCTGGCAAACTAAATTCAAATCCAATTTGTATTCAATTACGAATATCCACAGATAATTATACGTTTTGTTATTTATTTCTTCAAAACCACAACAAAGATTTATTCCACCTTTATATATGATTATGATTTAGAAATGTCGTGATCTTCAAATTCAGTAGGTTGGATACACTCTGAGTCAAACAGTTATTTCATCCAATACAATATGCTCACACGAAAAAAGTTCACCTTATGTCAATCATACAAGTACCGAAGATTACCTCGCCTAAAAAATTCGGATCATTACAACACATGGACAACATGGGGGGTCTTGCAACATAATCCATTCAGAGACATGACACAACATGCAAGTACAATAATCTAATGACAATTTCAAATGGTATCTAAAGAAGAACCGGGATTACCTTGGGCTTCAGATAGCAGAAACAGCAGAACCTACTCCGTCTTCAAATGCAACATTCTTAGTTCCCCCAATTCTTGGGTTGCTTGCATAATGCGTGCCGCTAATTCCGTAATTTCCAGCCTAAAGATAAAGATTAACTCATTCATGGCAGCCACACCATCTCTTTCTGCCTCTAGTAGAGCCTCAAGCACTATAATATATGTGCTTAGACTGCTCTCCGGCGGTGTTGCCTCTGAACTGCTACCATCTGGTAACATGGATGGCGCACTGCTTCCACAAATAGATTCTGGGGTTGTACATTGTGTCCTAGTGTGAACGGCATCCTGAAAGGTTTCCGCTGGACATCAGTAAGAGATAGTTATCGTATGATCCAGGCAGTAAGCTTACATGGTAAACGACGGACGAATTATTGCCGAGCACGGCAAAGTATATTTAAATGGTTCGAAGCAGCATCAGCCAAAAAGAAATTAAAATGGTAAGATGAAACTAGGGATGTAAGTGGCAAATAAACGACATCCACCGGTCCCATCTAGTTAGTTTTTGCTACCTCCCTAGTTCATTTTCCTCAAAAAAAAAACTCTTTTGAACTATCATACCACTACTGGACTTTAATCGGGATTAAACGGGACCCAGTTGACATCCCTAGTTGAAAGGGAGTGTACAACCGCTATATTTAAGTTGCCAAGGCATCTAAGCAGTTGAAATAATCTGAGAAAGCACATAACAGTGTGGCCTCATATAAACTACAAAGACAGTCTTGTGATGAAGTTGAGAGGAAAAGTTAAGGACTCAAATGAAATAGGCATGCATTTCTTTACGATAGTACAGCAAGCACTGCTGACATATTGGCCAACTCAGGTATAGCATAACAACAAATAAACATTCGAATCAAGCAATACAGCAAAGAAGACAACTGAACTATTTGTAATTCGGTAGGATTACACGTTGAGGGCACAAGCCAAGAAAGCAGCCCACTCGCATTACATTTCACATGTACTAAAACACACCGGCTTACCATATGTTGCTGTGAAGCCTAGCTGTTGTTGCAATGTTCTTTGAAGATATCGTCAGCATCCCGTGGTTGCAAATCTAGTTGTTGTAGTTTATTCTACACCATCTATTTAGGTAAAATAAATTTTAATCGCATGCACTGGTTCGAATTGATCATCAATGGTTCATCTAAACTAATGAAAGAAGGGTGTGTGCATACACGACAATATATCTGCTTCTGTCTATTTTTATGCTTGTTCGAGGTGCCAGCCCCAAAAGAACAAATATTTTGCTTGATGGGGTTGGCAGCTCCATAATTAATAGAAGCATCAAATTAGTCATGCAACTTGGGAAGATCAAGAACACACAAACAAGTAATGAATAGAGGGTCGGAGCAGTGATGTAATAGCTAGCATCAGAAAATGTAGGGTAAAACGAACAAAAAGCAGCGGAACCACATGCTAGTTTGCTGATGTGTAATTAAGCATAGAGAACATTAAGCAGTTTGATGGAACCAACAGGTGGCATCAGAACAAAACTAAAGCATATTAACTATATGTGCACTAGTATGTAATTTAGCACATGTAACATGTTCACTGCCAGAAGTATGGCCCTACAGGTGCAAGCAGAATAACGCATCTCATGAAAAATTGAATGATGCCCTGAAGATATTCAAAGGTACGGTGCTTATGCTAGGAAAGTGAACGTAGGCGCTGGCCGTTGGATAATAGTACCTGATTATCGGTGGCGTATGGGAATCGTTGTCATACTTGATAGCTAAGGATCGTCGATGGTGCTCGTGTTGCGGTTGAGTTTGGGCCAGCTGTCACCGTCGCTGAAGTGGCTTCGGTGCTACGGTTGCGGCGCCTGTCGACATACAAGAAAGCTCATCTGTGGTAAGTGAACAGTTGGACGATAAAGAGAAAAACCGAAGGAGTACAAATCGAAATAACCTGATGAGGTTGCGGCGTCGGTAAAGCAGGGCCGGTGGAGTTGAATATGGCGTCCGTGGAGCGCGTTCGGTGTAGTGGATGAAGGCTTCGGCGGGCGCGTTGTACATGCTTTCGGTGAGGCGGATCTGTTGCGACGGACGAGGGCTTGTATGAAGGGCCAACGAAGTGGCGGACGAGGGAGTCAGTGAAGGGCCTACGCTGTGGTGGACGAGGGCGCCGGTTAAGCAGATCTGGTGCGGTGGACCATGATGGCGGTTAAGGAGATCTGGAGTGGTGGACAAGCCAGTCGCTGAAGCGGCTCCGGTGAAGTGGTGAGTTGGCAGTTGGGGGTTCTAAGGTGCGGAAGGTAGATCCGGCAGGGTGTGAGGTCCAACGCTGCGGCGGAGGACTAGATTCGTCGGCTTGCCGTGGTTGGGGGTCGGGGAGGGGAAGGGGAGGGGAGGGGCTCTGGGGACGAATGTTGGGGGCAAAGAGGGGAAAACAATGAAGTTACCAAAGTAGACCTTTTCCGTTCATGTGGCAGGGGTAAACCAGGAATATCGCAGGGCTAAACTTTCGGGCGCGTGATATTTCGATGTGAGCGGGAAGTTTGAAAGCTTTTGGCGCCTAAAATTATAAGTATTCTGCTCTCGTACGGGCGACTATGATATCATGACCGACAATTTGTTTGTTTTGCATGCCAAAAAAATGTGCAAGTTTTGAAAATCAATGTCTCCAACTCGAAACTTAGATTGTCCATTCAATTCAAATATGGATCATTGAGCTACTACAAGCAAATACCATCATACGGTCCAATTCAAATGAAATTCCAAATGTGTTTATCCTAAATATGATGACAAAAGCAAAAATGTGTATGTGTATGAATAAAGTGGATGATTATAAAGTTTGAACATGCCCGTATGTGTATATCTCTAGGTTTGATATATGAATTTGAAATCACGAAATCCCAGCTTAAAAATGTACCTCCGTTTAAATGAATTACAAAAGCTAATGATGGAGTCGAATTCCAAAATTCCAATCTTAGGTTTGTAATTCTGGTACATCAAGGTATATCACGCATATTCAAAAGTATCGTTATCTCATAGTACAAACTGTGAAACAAATTGATCAACCATGAGTGCACAATATCTCAATTATGCTAAAGTCCCTCAAATATAGACACCTCACTCTTTATCTGAAGTCAACCCCCCCCCCACCACCACACACACACATAGAGAAGTCGTTCTCTCCCCCAAACACCAACACACGAGCACATTAACACCCCTCTCTCTTGTAAAGTCCGGACCCCAACATAGGTCTCTATCACTTTGTCTCTCGGGCATGCACACATCTCTTCCCTCACTCTCTAGGTCTCCCGCTATCTCTCTTACCCAAGCACACGCAACTATGTAGAGTGTATATTTCCCATACACACAAAACGTCGCCCCCAAACGTCTATCTCCCTAGTTATGTGGTTCTCGCGCACTCACCTCACACACCACCCCCACTGCAAACAAGCACACTTTGTCTCCTTGTGCACCACTCTCCTCTTTCTATCTCTCCCACATGCGGACCCGCCCCAGCTCCTTCCCTGTATACATATATGTCGTGACTCTTTGCATAGCTCCCTAATGTATAATCGTTCTCGATTTCGCACATTGTTCTCTACACCATCTATTCTAGATCTCTCATGAAGTCCCTATCACACACACGATGACTCGCTTCCCTTGCGTCTCCGTTCATAGGCCAATTTCGGACAACATCAACATTGTCTCCCTATCTATACGCCATTTATGGACACAAACGACCCCTCTCGCCCCCTCTCTTCCTCTCTCTCTCTCTCTCTCTCCGTCGCTAGCTCTCTCTTTCTCTCGCTCTCACACCCCTCTCCCACACACACACTCGATGTCTCTTCCAAATAGTCTGCTCCCCCCGCCCGCACCCGTGCTATCTCGCTACTACACATGTCACACCATTCCCCCTTCCCTTATACTAGGTTTACATCATCAGTGGTCTCTCTACTCCACATACACTCTCTCCCTCTCACACACAAACGCGTGCACAAACACACACAGACACGCACAAACACCCATTTATCTGGATCCTCATCTCTCCTCATGTCCGCATGTGTATCTCACACACTCACTCTCTAATTATGTATATGTGTCTCCACGTTACACAACACAAAGCCCCATGTACATGTCTCTCTCTATCCTCCACACACATAGACACAAAGAATCTGTTATCATTGCCTCAGTCTCTAACATATCACACACGCACACTGTCTCTCTCTCTCTCTCTCTCTCGCAAACACGCTCAACAAGGGTTTCCCCGTGAATAACTTACCGTCTATTCATCAACAGTCGTGGCAGTACGGCGAACACGAGACGTGAAAAAGAATAAATCTACACGTGCTTAGACCACCTAGTATGACTACTAGGACTAGAGCAAGCCAAAAAGCGCGCCGCCGTCACCCCCTCCTTGTCGGCGACGGGAAAATCTTTGTTTTACACAGTCGAGAAGTCATTGTGCTAAGGCCCCACATGCCGAGGCGTTGAATAGAATGTAGATGCTAGTTTACGGAAGCAAGTATCGATAATACGTTTGTATCTCCATACTTATATTTCTTCTCTTATAAAAAACCGAGTTGGTGATGATGGTACGTGTGCCATCTTGCAATATAGACCGTCCGATCTATATCTGACGGATGGAAATTAAACTAAAAGATACCCGCACCCCTCTCCACATTTGCAGACAAGGCCTTCCCTCGTTCATCCTTATCTCCAACAAACCTCATTGTTGAGCAATTAAGAAAGGAAGCCTCTGGAACAAACTGGCCTGGTGGCCGCTGCCGGCGTCGTCAATCCCCATGCCTCCGCTCAGTCCGACCACCAACCACCACCACACCCCACTCCTCTTCACCTTATCTCATATTTCTCGAGATATCATTAGTTTTTACACATGGGATTACTCCCGCAAGGGTCAATCACAACAAGTGTTTTATAAAAAAATGCATCTTGATGTTCCGTGCAATGCACGGATCTTGCTAGTACTCCTACACAAGACTAAGTTGGTGATGCTGGTGTGTCTGCCATCCGTCGTTTCTGACCATTAGATCTACATCTAACGATTGTGAGGTAAGTTGTTGCCTTTTCTCACCAACATCCCACTTGTCTACCAATTTGCAGAAAAACCCATAATTAGTATCTTAAAACCAACCACATCCCTCCCTGACCTCACCAAAACAGCCCAAGGAATATATTCTAATTGAAACATAATATATCTCTAGTGACATATGTATATCAAAATTAGAGTGTTTTGTACCAAGTTTGTGAATAAGTATTATTCTAATTATGATTCGTTGCAACGGACATGAACATTGCTAGTATTTCCAACCATGCATTTTTTCCTAGTATTCCATAGTTTCGAGTTTTCCATCAAGATATTAGTCACTCATGGTTGATATTTACTTTCAATCATGTACACATATGCACTATGTAACTAGCCTTGCTTATTGGCTTCCAAAGCTTAACTTTCACTCCTACTTACAATATGTAGAGTATTTAACAAAAAACTACCACTTTCAACCAGCCCTAGGAAGAATCTATTGTACAAAAAATAGCAAAAACATACCCAAAATTTCTTAATCCACGCCAAAAACTACCTAGTACTCCTACCGATTAGGTTCGTTTAAACCCATTTATGACAGGGTTGGCCCACATGTCCGTGCTGACGAGGCAGCTTAAACCAACACATTTTGTTTGACCGTTGACACGAGGGACCCACATCTGACCTTCTATCCTGTTATTCCCCCTCAAATCATTATTTTTCCTGAACATTACTTCAAACAGTACTGATGCGTGTTCGTCGGTGGCGCCGGTGATGAGCGAGTTGGCCGCCGCTCCGCCGGACGGGCCGGACGCCGCGCTGGCCTCCGCACGGGTTGGCAGGCTGGCCCGAGCGTGACTCACGAGCGAGCAAGCCGCCCGCGCTGGCCTTCGCTCGAGCCAGATGGCTGGCCTTAGCGCGGCGCGCGCGAGCAAGCCGCCGCGCTGCTGCCAATCTAGCTAGCAAACCTTGCAGACAAGCAGCTGGACGGAGCTATCTTGGCTAGCTAGCGGCCGCGAGCGCCGGACGGAGCTGGCATCCGGGCTGCCGCAACATGGGCTCCGCACCGCCGGCGGTTTTGACCTCGCCTTCTGCCGGCGGCGGTAGCTGCGTCCCATGGCCGAGGATGACTAGGTGGACGGGCCGGAGGTAGGAGGTCACTCGAGGATTTTTGTTGGTAAGAGCATGTACAATGGTTGATAAGGTAGTCTTATCTTAAGTCTGCCACGTATGCAAGTGGTAGTAGTTTCTTGGCATTTTAGTGGTTTCTTGCATTATTAGAGCAAGTACAATAGAGCTGAGTCAGCGGGCTATAAGAAATAAACTAGTATATTTCTGCTTAGTTGGAGGAAAGAGAAGAGGAGAGAGAAGGTAAGCGGGCTCTTCGTGAAGAGCCAGCTCTAGCACGTGCTCCTAGGCACTTTGTGAGAATGAGAAGTGGGCCACATAATAAAAAAGTAGTACACTCTTTTGATCTATTATTGTACATGTTGGCTATAAGATGGGCTGTAGATGACATGGCACTGGCTTATAGCCAGCAGCTGGCTATACTATTAACCATGCTCTTAGGGGTTTCTTGTAAGGAACAATGTACGTACTACTAGCGACAAAAGGCGATTCTAGGTTGCGTTGTACTCCAACGAGTACTACTAGTGGTCGCGGGAGTGTATACCTCGTTTTGTGGGTTCGATCCCGGCCGAACGCACGGCGGCCTTTTTTTAAAATAGTACTACTACACTTCGCTGCGAGCCAATATTTTACACGGGTAGTTTGAGTTTTGAAGTCAAACGGACGTGCGGCCCCACAATCTGGGTGCACTGGACAGCCTAGCCACGTGAACGGGTTTTCCTTCCCAGCATCCCGTGGCTCGCGTGCTCGCCCTAGCCGCACCTCGCTTGCAGCTTCCTCATCAAGCTAGTAGCATATTTAAACTAGCGCCTCCCAATTAAGCCCGAGGAGCCGGAAAAGCCTGGCGGGGCATTGGGAACTGTGCAATATGGCTCTGTACGTAAAGTGCTCTACTACTACTCTGTAGCTTGTGGCGTTGCACGCATGGACTTCACTCCATTATCGGCTCTACTATAAAAGAAATTCCTCTTGACGTGTTTTTTTGAAACGGAGGCAAAAGCTTTGCTTCATCTCATTCATAAAGAAGGAACTACTAACAAAGTTCGACGAGATCCATTACACCTCCACAAATGGAAGCGAAAAGCCTAGTCTCGCTGTATCAAATAACTCAAATGTTCTGCCCCCGCAGTAACCGTCGCTGATAAACAGGCTGCTAGTGTGTGCGTGAGAGGAGCGGCTGAGTAGGCCAGCTACGTGAGAGGAGCGGCTGAATAGAGCACCGAGAGTACCCACTAGGCCACTACGCAGGTGTACTTCCCCTGCATTGATAGTACAGCGATGGTTCTAGAGAACAGTAGTACCCTCCACTTCCAACTGTAGCTCCTTGGCCCTGAGATTCAAGAGTTCAAAACTGGTGCACTATACTAGACTAGACTAGAAGTACAGTACATCGCACTACTAGTTGAGAAAAGTAGTACTAGTACTGCTACAGTACGAGTACGTACTCCTCCGTCACATAATGTAAGACGTTTTTTGACACTAGTTGGCGTGTACAAAAAATGGCAAAAACATACCCAAAATTTCTTAATCCACGCCAAAAACTACTACCTAGTGCCAAAAATTTCTTACTAGTGCTATTATTTACAGTATAATGCAATCCCATAACGTTCCATAATGCTAGTACTAGTAGTAAATAATAGCCTCACCCCTTCGCTGAGGAACGATCTACAGTTGGAAGGGACGAGGCCCTGCGGTTACTACGCTCTTATCTCCTCCTCGCCAGTTCCCCTCCCCCCGAAGAGAAGGCAGTTCGTCGCTGCTCCCATGGATTCGCCAGGCGGTTCTCCTCCTCGTCGGGGCTGGGAGACCTTGGACGACGATCCTCTGGGAGAAATCGCACGCCGCTCCGACGTCCTCACCGCCGCAAGACTCGGTGCTTCCTGCACCAACTTTTTCAAGACGCTGCTTAAACAGGCTTGGGAAAAGGCCATGCTTGTTGGTCTTCCATGCGTCCTCGAGGAGAAGGTTCTTCTATGGGACAATCCTTCGAACAGTCCACCGCTCCCTGGCCATGGTTGCACGTTGACTCCGCTAGAGTTGCCGACGTTGAGAGGTAGTCGGATTTTGTCCGATGAGCAGGGTCAGTAATGGAGTTTGATCATGTAGTACTTAGTTATTCCATTTCCATCCCGTAATTTCTCCGCTGCCCACCGTCTTATATATAGGTCTGGGTCGGTGCCAACGAAGATTGGCTTGCATACCTCCGGCCGGATACCACCATCATTTTGCACAACATCCACAGCAGTGCGGCCGTTCCGGTAGACCCCTTCTCCACCATTGGGATCGGCCTTCCGGACTGGCTGGGCTTGAATACGTATGATGATGCCTACATGAGATTGAAAAAGATAGCAATTGCGGACCCGCCAACAAAGCGACACGGCTACGACGATTACTATCTCATCGCGATGTTCGACATAAGGATTGCCATCAATGCAAGAGGCAGTAATGGCAGAGGCTGGCGCATGTTGGCGGCGACAGATTTGTACCCCTACACGTTCGAAGACACCATGCGCCATCTAGGCCGCATCTTCGCAGTGACAAGCCAGGAGACTTGTTTCATCTGGTTGCCATCCAACGGTACGGGAGATTACAAACGGAATGCACAAACCATCATTTGCATCCCTAACGGTACTCCATTATTTGGCAAGGACCAGTCATCCCCCGATCAAAATAAGATCGCCGATCCTGGATGTGCATTTGCATCCGCGATTCGGTCTAACCTGGAACCTTGTAGCTGAATTTGGCATATTGGGATCAACTATCTTAGCAGTCGTTACCCATGGTACCACTGATGTGCAACATGGTCACACAATCTACCACGACCGGACAGTCACCATCTACCCAGGTATTCCATTTTTTAACCCTCTCGCCTTCTCTTTCATTGTTGTACTACTAGTATACTTTATAGTACTAGTAGGAGTACTTTTTACCTTGGAGGACGCGTATAGCTAGCTAGGCCCTTGAAGACTTGAACCCACTAGCTGCCACCATTTTTGTTTTTCCATGTCTTACTATCTCATCCATGTAGCCAAGAGTGGCTATATATAATAAGCCGGTTATTTTACTTCCTCTATACCGGAGTAGTACTATTTGCTGCACAGTATTACTGACCACCATATTTGAGCACAACATTATTATGCATGGACCTTGACTATGTACGTCACCATGTGTCCAGATTTGGGATGCCGCGTGTTCCAGATGAACGGCGCCGAGTTCGACCCCCGTGATGCTACGTGGGTGCTGAGGAATACTCTTGGAGAGTACTCGCTTTTCATCGGGGATAGCTACCCCATTGTGAAGCGGATGCCACCTTCCGTGCATGACACGGAAGGCCTGCTGTTCATGAAGCATGGTTGTGTCTTCAGTGCGCACTGTCGAATGAACGACATGCTGGGACACGCTATCCCTGATTTATGCCGCTTCAGCTTGGATGAGTCTCCATCGTGTGGAACCGGACTAGAAAGCTGCAACAATGATTCCCATTGCCCACCGCTATGGATCGTGCCATCCATGAAGAACACCTGGGACTGGAACCTGGAGGAGGACATGTAGCCCATCTATAACGTGTAAGTGGAGTACGGTAATTGTGAACGGTAGCGCTGTGAATATATGTAGACTAGTCATGCACAAATTTATCACATGAATTGGAGATGAACTTGTGTGGCATACTGGCATTTGTCCTTTAGAATTTATTACTGGTAAATGTGTTATGTGTATGTGCAACTTGTGTGGTTGTGGCATGGGCTCCAACACGCTCTTTGAGAAGAAAAAAAGGTGGCACAGCTTTGGATATACATGACGTGGCGGCATCATACAGTAGCATCATTCTCTATAGTTGTAGTACACTCCTACTACGATGACAACTCCTATAAAACCTTGCGCTTGGCACTTTGCCTCTTCGGGAGGTTCAACAGTTCGTACTCGTGTGAACCTTGCACTTAGCTCTTAGCCTCTTCGGAAGGTCCAACAATAATGATACTACAGTACAATATGCTTCTGGCAATCTAACACCGATTGAACGGCTGCACGTCCACCGCGAGGGCGAGGGAGAGGGAGAGGGCGTTGTAGTCAAAACCCTCTCCTCGTCCTGCGAACCACCGCACGCGTGGGCGAGGGAGAGGCGTAGTAAGCAAGCTTCTCCACGTTCGGCGAGTTGACGGGACACATCAAAGCAGTACTAGTAGTAGTAGTAGTAGTCCATACTGCATCCTTTCCGATTAATATGGCTTAATTTGACACGAGAAAAATACACTGGCGGTCAACGTATGTAACAATATGCTCTTTACGGTCACTATATATAGTTTTGCGGCGATTATATGATCACTAGCTCATCGTAGAGCACCGTATTGCACCCTACTGACCGGCCACATAGTCAACGTGGCACTTTCTTGACTGGTTAAATTGTCACCTGGTTTCTGGGTCCCACCTGTCAGTTGGCAGAACAAAGAAATCAGTTAAACAAAACTTTACGCAGGCGCGACACGAGTCCAACCCTTGCGCGCGAACCGCCCTGGCTGTGTATGTGAGTGCATGCACGTGTCCTCCCTCGGTCTTCCAACAAAGAGTGTACATCGGCTATAAAACAAAGAGTGTAGTACATGATGTACATCTACACTTCCAATGCATTTAGCCTTTAGTCTAAATCGATATTGATTGACTAATGCACCAACTTGTGCTGTAGGTATAGGCTACATGTCTATCCTTAATTACAGCATGCAACGGCCTTCATTTAATCTTCTTATCTCAATGGTTGCATGCACACATAAGTCTGCTACTTTTGGGCGTTAATTATGCCCTGGTCAATGTGTAAATCTCTAAATGTACAGTCTTTCACGGACGTAGGGAGTAGGTTGTGCACTTGAGCATGAGCGTGTGTGTTGCGTCGTGTGCTGTGTGTCGCATGGGTGCGTGAGTGTTGCGTGCGTCCATGTGTACGTGTGAGTGTTGCATGTTGCATGCATGCATGCATGGGGCTTACTCCCTCCCATTGACATGTTCATATTTCAAGCTTCCTCTTTTCCCTCCATATGGTGATACTCCCTCTGTTCCCAAATAGTACGGAGTAAAAGCCTCCCTTTGTTCCCAAATACGGAGTAATTGTCTTTCTACAGATTTCAACAAGTGACTAGGTATGGAGCAAAATGAGTGAAGTAAGCATAGAGGCATAGGGATACTGTATAAAGGAAGTCCTCACGATCCATTATTCCCCATCTCGGTCAGAGAGAACTATTCAACTAGTCTTCGCAGTGAAGTGACAATACACGCTGCAGCAGATGGGACACGTAATTAATAAGCTGAACCAGCGTGTTGGTGTTACTAAATCAGCCTTACCCAGTACTGCCATCATGTTTGCCAGTAGAGCACGCTTCCGCAAATACGCCTACGCACCTCTGTCCTCCATTAACTGACATATGGGCCCTGTTGTGGTCGACCCACATGTCATCGGTGTAACTATTTACACTCCGAAGGACGGTATATCCTGGTAGTAGTACTAGTAGAATTGAGATTGAATGCACTTTCTTCCCCATCTTCCACTCTTCTTCCTCCTCTCTTCTTCCTCCTCCTCTCTTCTTCTTCCTCCTCTCTTCCCCATCGTCGGCCGCACACCATTTACCCCCGCTCACTACTCGCGCGCCCGCGCCATCTTCCTTGGTAGCTCGCGCGTACCATATCCCCCCGCTCACTGCTCGGCCACACAAGGAGAAGCTTCTTCGCTTGCCTGCTCGAATCCACTTCCCCGCTGGCTCGCAGGCACCGAAAACCCCAATGGCAGAACCGACTGACCCGCAGAGCCATGATTGGAATTCCCTCCCCGATGTTCTCTTGGAGCAGATCTGTAGTCGTATGGACCTACTCAGCACCGTCCGTCTGGCCGCATGCTCGGTGTCTTTGTACCGTCTACTCGTCTGCAACCGGCCGGCTCAAGACACCCTGCTTGCTGATGCCCGATCCTCGCAGGTGGCCCAGACACCGACTTGACGATCCTACGGAGGTTGCCGTGGTGCCCCTCGACATGCTACCACTACCCGTCCACCTGTCCTTCATGCGCAGCCACTACTGGGTGGGCATGAAGGCCAACTAGATCGTCCTCATCCACCACACCGGTAGTCCGTGGCGTCTCATGGATATCTACACCCAGCGAGAGATCACCCTTCCATCGTTGGATACCGCCGCCATCGAGCCTCGCGGCCCGCCGGACACTCCTGCCTACTACGCACGAGACGCGTCAAGCTTTTGGCTCGACCTGTGTTTGCAGAAAGTTGTAATCTGCGAAGTGCCCACACCATCAGAAGACTACATGGATTACAAGCTCATTGCCTTGTTCAGCATGGGATTAGTCTATCTGGAATCCGATCGCCATACATGGTTATGGCTCATCATCAATCCTGTTGAGGCAACATTTCTGTCTGATGCTATAGTGCACCATGGCATCGTTTACGCGGTCGATGCACAGATTGGCTGCCTATACTGGTGGAATCTATCGTCGTGTAATTGTTCTATCTCATCTCATCTTTACCTTATGAATACGACTGCCTATTCATTTGTTACAAATTTAGAATGCATAGCATGTCTATAACCACATCATTGCTATATGTTCCTCTCATTTCCTAGATTTTTATGACCACACATGTTATTGTTAGAGTTGATATGAGAACAATTGGCATCTAATGATTGTTAGAATACATATTATGAGCATAACATCATGATTGCTATATGTTACTCTCGTTTACAAGATTTTTACAACAATGCATTGCTTAGAGTTGATATGAGAACAGTAGTAGTAAGTGCTATGGTAGAATAT
Source organism: Triticum urartu (assembly GCF_003073215.2). NCBI lineage: Eukaryota > Viridiplantae > Streptophyta > Magnoliopsida > Poales > Poaceae > Triticum > Triticum urartu. Next base: position 399,058,664 of record NC_053028.1, on the reverse strand, counting down.
GAGTAGGCGCTATCATAGTTGTTTTCCTCTCATTGTTACATGATGTTTGAACCATGACATATTGCTAGAATATGTAAGCCATTGGCTTATTTTTTAGCTTGGGGTATGATTATGACCACGGCATTGCAATTCTCTGTCTATGATATGTGTCACTGTTATAATAATCTTAATTCCACACATACTCTGAACATGATTGTTTATTTTTGTCCTTTTGGTCTCCAATTTGAATTGTTGCAGCAGACACAAATGCGTTGGCCTTCATGATTCCAGGACCTAGAATCATACCAGCCGATGGGTGGTGGTTTATCGCTCGTTCAGCTGACGGCGGTCATTTGATGCTCATTCGCACGTACCAAATTAACCAAACCATTACATCAAACCACATGCAGTACAATGCGTGGGGTGTTCGTGACATTGATGGCTATGGCTGCTTCGTGTTCGAGAAAGATCCCAGCTCCGTTGGGCCAGGCGTATTCAACTGGAGGCGGGTTTACAGCCTCGGCAACCACTCCTTGTTCCCCGGGCTCAATTATCCGATCATCCAACCAATCATCGATCATATCACCGGCGATTATTACTGTGCTATGCAACTTCCATTCACGAGGGGGGCTGTGTTTACACATTATACCATGGGTTTCATGAATCACCATATCCAGAGATTCGTCGACACAGCTTGTTGCCAGATAATCTTCAGTGTGTGAAAGGCATCAAACTTCCATGTGATGGATGGCTTTTGCAAACCTGGCATGCGGCGATGTGGTTCATGCCAACAACAAATATGCACAACTTGATTCGTGCTGATATCTAGACTGAGCCATGTATTCTTCTGCTGTAGCATGACCCTCTTTTGTTGGATATTATGTAATGTTGTTAGTTTGAAGCACTCCTCTGGTTTGAAGGATAGATACCTTCCTGGGAACAAGTGCATCCCAACTCACCTGTGTAGGGATGTACTGATATATATGTCAGTTAGGCTTCAAGTGCGTACTTGTTAGTTAGACCTATGTATAAATTGTGACACTAAATACAACTAGTAAGTAGTACAGTAGCAGTACTAGTATACGTCGGTCAAATTATTCATCATGTCCACACATTGAATTGACGTGACAACACGCTGCGCGTGAGGTGACACAAGAATCCCGGCGGCGTGTTCGGGTATTCTGGACTTCAGATTTGGAGTACCACTTATCTGTCGAAATCTTTCATCATTCACTTAAAACAGTCGATTGATCATACATTGAGTACCATATAACTGGAATTACCGATGCAAGTCGAAGAAGGATTGGCCGGTGCTGCCGGCTGGCGTCAAGTTTGATCCCACGGATCAGGAGCTGATCGAGCACCTTGAGGCCAAAGTGAGTGCTGACAGCGCGAGATTTCAGTCTCTCATCGATTTGTTCATACCAACCATCGACAGCGAGCACGGCATATGCTACACCCAACCTGAGAAACTTCCAGGTAAGACACCGATCGGCCGTCTACTTGCACAAACATATTCCTTTGTTTATAGCTCTATTTTTCTCTTTAGACGCAGACCTGGTGAAGCAATTATAATTCGACAGTTAATAAAAAGTGAAACAAGTGACTGCAACATGCCAAAGATGTTATGAAAATGCCAACCAGGTACACTAAAACATGTATTCCACAATACTGCAAGTATCACACTGAGTGGCGTAAGGAAGCATTTCTTCCAGCGCAATTCTAGGGCGTTCAAAAGGGGCACGTGGACGCGTCGCAAGATACAGTCGGAGTGCGGCATGCACGCTATGTGGCACAAGACCGGCAATACCTTGTCGGTGATGGTCAACGGCTGGCAGACGGGCAGCAAAAAAGGTTCTGGTGCTGCACACCAACAAGAACTTCGACCAGCAAAGGACCAACTGGGTGATGCACCAGTACCACCTCGGGGACCTGGAGCAAGAGAAGGAGCGGGAGCTGGTCCTCTACAAGATTTTCTACCAGACGAACACTAGGACCAGGAGTAAAAAGATTATAAGTTAGTTTGGTATTGGTAGTTGTACTACCTTGTCGTCCACAAGTTGGTATTGTTGTTAACGATCTTTTGGTATGAACTTGCATTTGCTTCCAACCATCATGCCGAGGGTCGACGTGGATATAAAGCTGAATCATTTGTTTCGAAACGAATTTTCAGGCACCTAATTTTTATTTGATGGGTAGCATAAGCACCCACCATTTGAATTCCCAGTTCTCCAATTTTTTCGAAACAAGTGCATACACTTATTATCACGATAAAAAACAATATTCGTGTTGTATCCCAGTTATCAGTATGTACTTGCAGAATTCTCTCGTTTATTGAGCACGTATATTGTTTTTTTAGGTCGAGCAAGTTTCAACTGGGTTGTAGACTGCCCAGGGTTGGTTTTGTTTTTAACAGGCCCAGCCCATGACGACAATGGGCCACAAAGATCTAGCAGGTATCTACTGGCCTCTGGCCCGCCAGTGTTAGTTATATTTTGTCTTACAACATCCGCAGGCAGTTTTTTTACTGAATCAAACACATAGCCCACTTCTATTTTCCTCTTGAAACGCATGTCCTACATCCGTTTTCTAATCTCTACCTATAGTTTTACTAGTTCATATACACGTATCATTATATTGAAAACACATAAAATTCCCTTTTCATATTTACATCCTTATTTTTGTTGTTTTTTCCCACCCAGCGCTGATTTTTTTACCACTGGTTTTCCCTTAAACCAACTCAATTGTCCCACGTCTTATTTGCTTACAAAAACAAAATGATTTTTTTGGCAAATCAATAAGTTCTTAAAAAATGTTTATCATTTCGGGATTACAACAGTTCGGACTCCGCCGAAATATGCAAAATAAGGTTGAACTTTTTGACCATGGTCTTGGGCAGAAAATGGGTTGTAATAAATTACTTAAGAATTAGCAAATGGGCTGCAAATTATAAAAAAATAGCAAATGGGATTTATGTTGTCTGCCACAGATTTGGAGGCTGACTTGTGGGCCTACTAAGTTCATGCGTACACAAGGTTTCTCAAAAAAGAAACTTAGTCAACAACTGGCTCTACCAGCGTCAGACCGTTAGATGTCAATCTAACGGCAATCGTGCTTCTTCAGTCTCTGATCTTCCTGCCCCAGCCGCCCCAAACCAGCACCGTCGGAACCGCCTGCTCCCGCCTCCCATGGCCGGCAGTGCTGCCGGGCAGGCCTCACGGCCCCATCATACTCGCATCCCTGGCCTGTCTATCCCTCTACTCACCCACACCTCCTGTTATTTTCCCACGCGGCAGCCGAACCAGTCAACCCTCGTACTCTCCACCACGTGGGCAGCCACTGCCGTGTCTTCCCCGGCTCCGTGTCGTTCCCTTCGTAGGCCTCGCCGTCGTCCACCGCCCTGTGCTCTCGGCGCGGCGTGGTCAACGATGTCCATCCAACGGCCGTAGTGCTTCTTTCAACCTCTGGTCTTCTTGCCCCAGCCGCCCAAAGCAGCGCCGGTCGTGCTGCACATGCTCCTGCCTCCCGTGGCCGGCTGTGCTGCCGCGGAGGCCTCACCGTCCCCATACTACTCCCACCGTGGCCAGGCCATCCCTCCACTCACCCACTCCCCTGTTATTCTGCGGCGACGGCAAGCCTCACACGCAGCCGACCAGTGAACCCTCGTACTCCTCTCCGCGTGGGCATCCATGCCGCGTCTTTCCCCCGCTTCGCGTTGTCCCCTTCCTAGCCTCGCCGTCGTCACCTGTGGTGCTCTCGGCGCGGCGTGGTCAATGTGGTCAACGACTGACTTCCATCAGAAGAGTACTGTACATGGAGAGGCTGACAGATGGGTCCACAGCAGCCACAAGGAAGTGCCTCCTTATTACGCGCAAAATAATTATTCCTCCACCTAACAGCAGGCACCCACGACGGGCCACCAGTATTTCACGGAAAAAACGTTTCCCCCTGACTGCTGGGACCCACCGGACGGCCACCGTATTTACGCAAAAAAAACGTTTGCCCCTGACTGCTGGACCCACCGGACGGACCACCGTATTTCGCGAAAAAAACGTTCCCCCGCTGTCAGCTCGGACCCACCGGAAGTGCCTCCTTATTACGCACAGAAAAATGAATACCCCCTGCTAGCTGGGACCCACCATGGTGGGAGGCTAACTTGTGGGCCTACTAAGTTGACGGGGACGGAGGGCTTTGTCAACTTAGTCAATATGAACGATTCTAGCTCCAGTGACCGTACGATGTCCATCCAACGGCCGTCGTGCTTCTTCAATCTCTGCTCTTCCTGCTCCAGCCGCTCAAACAAGCGCCGGCGGGACTGCCTGCTCCCTCCTCCCCGCGGCCGGCTCCTGTCCGTGCAGGCCTCACCGCCCCACCGTACTCCCATCGCTGCCTAGCCAATCCCTCTACTCACCCACACCCTGCTTTATTCTCCGGCGATGGCAGACGAACCAGTAAACCCTTGTACAGTCGTACTCCCCTTCCGCGTGGGAAACAACTGCCGAGTCTTCCCTGCCTCCGTGTTGTTCCCTTCCTAGGCCTCGCCGTTCGTCCACCGCCCTGGTGCTCTCGGGCTGCTTGGTCACGTGGTCAACGACGACATGCATCTGAAGTGGACCTGTACGTGGAGAGGCCGACGGCTGGGTCCACGGCCGCACGCAAGGAAATGCCTCCTTATTACGCGCAAAATAATGATTCCTCCACCTGACATCAGGGACCCACCGAAAGGGCCTCTGTATTTCGTGAAAAAAACGTTACCGCCGCTGACAGCTCGGACCCACCAGCTATATCTTCGCATGCAAGAAGTGCCTCCTTATTACGCACAAAAATGAATACTCCCCTGTTAGCTGGGACCCAATATAGTGGCAGGCTGACTTGTGGCCTACTAAGTTGACGGGGACGGAGGGCTTTGTCAACTTAGTCAATATGACGATTCTAGCTCCAGTGACCGTACGATGTCCATCCAACGGCCGTAGTGCTTCTTCAACCTCTGGTCTTCTTGCTCCAGCCGCCCAAACCGCACTGGTCGTGCCTCGTGCTCCGCCTCCCGTGGCCGGCTGCGATGCGGCGGAGGCCTCACCGCCCCCTACTACTCCCACCGCTGGCCAGGCCATCCCTCTACTCACCCACACCCCCTATTATTCTGCGGCGACGACAGCCTCACACCGCAGCGAACCCATGAACCCTCGTACTCCTCTACGCGTGGGCATCCACTTCCGCGTCTTCCCCGGCTCCGCGTCGTCCCCTTCCTAGATCTTGCTGTCGTCCACCGCCCTGGTGCTCTCGACGCGGCGTGGTCAACGTGGTCAAGGAACGGCTTCCATCGGACGTGGACTGTGCATGGAGAGGCTGACAGCTGGGTCCACGGCCGCAGCAAGGAAGTGCCTCCTTAATTACGTGCAAAATAATTATTCCTCCACCTGACAGCGGGGACCCACCGGACGGGCCACCGTATTTCATGAAAAAAATGTCCCCCCTGACTGCTGGGACCCACGGACGGGCCACCGTATTTCGCGAAAAAACGTTTGCCCCTGACTGCTGGGACCCACCGGACGGACCACCGTATTTCGTGAAAAAAACGTTCCCCCCTGTCAGCTCGGACCCACCGGAAGTGCCTCCTTATTACGCATAGAAAAATGAATACTCCCCCTGCTAGCTGGGACCCACCATGGTGGGAGGCTGACTTGTGAGCCTACTAAGTTGACGGGGACGGAGGGCTTTGTCAACTTAGTCAATATGAATGATTCTAGCTCCAGTGACCGTACGATGTCCATCGAACGACCGTCGTGCTTCTCAAATCTCTGCTCTCCTGCTCCAGCCGCTCAAACAAGCGCCGGCGAACTGCCTGCTCCTCTCGCGGCCGGCTGTGCTGCGCGCAGGCCTCACGCCCCACCGTACTCCCATCGCTGGCCAAGCCATCCTCTACTCACCCACACCTGTTGTTATCTCCAGCGACGGCAGACGAAACCAGTAAACCCTCGTACAGTCGTACTCCCCTCGCGTTGGGAACAACTGCGAGTCTTCCCTGCCTCCGTGTCCGTTCCCTTCCTAGCCTCGCCGTCGTCCACCGCCCTGGTGCTCTCGGTCGGCTGGTCAACATGGTCACGACCGACATGCATCGGAAGTGGATCTGTACGTGGAGAGGCCGACAAGCTGGTCACGGCCGCACGCAAGGAAATGCCTCCTTATTACGCGCAAAATAATGATTCCTCCACTGACATAGGGACCCACCGAAAGGGCCTCTGTATTTCGTGAAAAAAACGTTACCGCTCTGGACAGCTCGGACCCACCAGCTATATCTTCGCACGCAAGGAAGTGCTCCTTATTACGCACAAAAAAATGAATACTCCCCCTGTTAGCTGGGACCCAGTATAGTGGCAGGCTGACTTGTGCCTACTAAGTTGACGGGGACGGAGGGCTTTGTCAACTTAGTCATATGCACGATTCTAGCTCCAGTGACCATACGATGTCCATCCAACGGCCGTAGTGCTTCTTCAACCTCTGGTCTTCTTGCTCCAGCCGCCCAAACCAGCACCGGTCGTGCCTCGTGCTCTGCCTCCGTGGCCGGTTGCGATGCGGCGGAGGCCTCACCTCCCCCTACTACTCCCACCGCTGGCCAGGCCATCCCTCTACTCACCCACCCCCCCTGTTATTCTGCGGCGACGGAAGCCTCACACCGCAGCTGAACCAGTGAACCCTCGTACTCCTCTTCGCGTGGGCATCCACTGTCGCGTCCTCCCTGGCTCCGCGGCGTCCCCTTCCTAGGCCTCGCCGTCGTCCACCGCCTTGGTGCTCTCGGCGCGGCGTGGTCAATGTGGTCAACGACCGACTTCCATCGGAAGAGTACTGTACGTGAGAGGCTGACAGCTGGGTCCACGGCCACAGCAAGGAAGTGCCTCCTTATTACGTGCAAAATAATTATTCATCCACATGACAGCGGGAACCACCGGACGGGCCACCGTATTTCGCGAAAAAACGTTTCCCCCTGACTGCTGGGACCCACCAGCTACATATTCGCATGCAAGGAAGTGCGTCCAGGAAAAAAAACGATTCGCCCCCTGACTGCTGGGACCCACCAGCTACATCTTCGCAGGCAAGGAAGTGCCTGACAGTCGGGACCCACCTGGTCGAAGCGTACGTAGCGTTTTCATTCTGGTCGCGAACGTGTACGTACATACTGGTCGATGTAGAGGCGCGCACGTGTCGTAGTAGAGGCGCGCACGTAGCATGTACACGTACGTACAGCGGCCAGGGTGCAAGAAAGAAAATACGGCCACGTATGTGTACATACGGGCGGGTCTCGAACGCCTAACTCGCGCATACGTACGGCCAGGCTCGTGTACATGGCTGGGTCGGAACGAGAAACAGCGTCGTCGTCGTGTTCATGGGGAGGCAACGGAATGCGTCGTGTTCATGGGGAGGCAACAGAATGCGTCGTGTTCATGGGGAGGCAACGGAATGCGTCGTGTTCATCGGGAGGCAACGGAACGCGTGGGAGCCAACCGGCTGGGTCGGAACGGAATGCGTGGTCGTGTTCATCGGGAGGGCTTGGACGGAACAGGCGATGGAAACGAGGCCTGGCGTACCGCACAACGGAGGAAACGGACCTCCTACGTTCGGAACGGGGTCCTGTTGATCGGGAGGGGTCTGGCGTACCGCAAAACGGAGGAAACGGACCTCCTACGGTCGAAACGGGGGTCCTGTTGATCGGGAGGGGTGTGGCGTACCGCAAAACGGACGAAACGGACCTCCTACGGTCGAAACGGGGGTCCTGTTCATCGGGAGGGGTGTGGCGTACCGCAAAACGGGACTCCACGGGATACTGTTCATCTCCACCGTCGACCTCCTCCAGCCTCCACGGGCTACCGTCGACCTCCTCCAGCCTCCACGGGCTCCTGTTCATCCAGCCTCCACCGCGCGCTACTCCACCGGCTACTGTTCAACCACCCCTCCACCGTCTACTGTTCATCCAGCCCTCCACACCACGGGGTCCTGTTCAACCACCCCTCCACCGTCTACTGTTCATCCAGCCCTCCACCACGGGGTCCTGTTCATCCAGAGGCAACGCCACCGCTCACTGTTCATCCAACCCCCCCCCCCCGCAACGACTCACTGTTCATCCCAGAGGCAGCATCGATCGGCTTCGGTTAGCAGCAGTAGTGAAGGAATCGCTCGATCGGGTTCAGTTAACAGCCATCGATCGATCGCTCGGGTTCAGTAACGCGTAGCCTGCAGTGCAATCGCTCGGGTTCAGTTAGAGCCCAATGCCTCGCTCGGGTTCAGTTAGAGCCAACGCCTCGCACACACGCGCGTACGTGTATGAGAGAAACGCGCATCGCTCGGCCCCCGACCTCCCACCGTAACCGGGAACTCCCCGAAATTTTCCTCGCTCTCGCTTCTACCATGGTTTTTTCTGTCATGGATGGCCCAAAGAATGTCATGCAGCTGCGTCTCCAGCCCGCCCAGGATGAAAAGCCCATTTTCTGTCATGATTTTTTGTCATAGAAGTAGGAGCCCACCACATCTATGATGATACCGAGTTTTTTCACAATTATCGTCATAGAAGTGTCATATGTATGACAAAAAAAATTTCGTTCAGCCCAAAATGTCACGGATGTGTCTTTTTTTGTAGTGGTCCTTGTTTCCTATTTGGTGCTAAGGAGGCCTGTGCAGGCGAGGAGTACCGAGGCATCAAGCAAAGGTTGCCATATCGGTCCAACGAGACCAAGACCAGAAGGACGGCAAGAAGGAGGTCATCGTGGAGCCCAAGACGGCGTCACTACCAGAGCCTTTGGCAGGCGAAGACCACTTTTGTCAGGATGGCTTGTACTAGTTGTCCCCCTTCAAAATTGCCCGCCGTTGTTGGATCCCTTCCCGCTCAATATTTGGGAAGAGAACCAGGGCCACACAAGAACACCTCAACCTCAGGAGGCTGTTCTTCCCATTGTATTGTTCATCATCAGCCCTAGAGGCAATCCACCACCACCACACTGGAGTAGGGTATTAGACCACAACGGTGGCCCGAACCAGTATAAATCTTGTGTCTTTCTGTGTTGCGAGTTCGTCGAGTTCGTCCGCGAGATCTTAGCGAGCTAGGGCGTAGATCGGTGGGAGGAAAAGACTTCGCGCGCACCCCAGTGTTCGAACCTTAAGGGTTTGCCGGAACCCCACATCTGACATTTGGTGCGCCAGGTAGGGGTGCGCGGTAGCTTCCCCTCCGTCGATCTACGCTCCGTCGCCACCGTGCTTCGCCCATATGGCAGGCGCCCTACCGCCGACTCCGACAGTTAGCGTTGACAACGGGGCCAGGGGCTCCGAGCCCTGGCCCCCGCCCTGCGGCGGGTGCAGTGGCCGCCCAAGTTCAGGCCGGAGATGCCGTCGCGCTACGACAGCACGGCAGACCAGTAAGCTTTCCTGCTGGCGTACGAGGAGGTCGTCCTCGAAGCCGGGGGTGATGACAAGGTCATGGCCAACTGGCTTCCCATGGCCCTCGCCAGCGAGCCACGCGCCTGGCTGCTCAACCTTCCCGGATCCACGGTGGCATCTTGGGAGGAGCTCCGTGACCTCTTCACTGCTCGCTACACGGTGTCGGCGCACCACGCAGTCGCAGCCCTGCTGGGCGGCTCTCAAGCACCGCCATCAGACCGCCACGCCAAGCCGTTCCTCCGTCAGATCGGGGCCACCTCCAAGCACCCGGGGGCTCCGCCGTGTTGGGCTGCGCCAGAGGCCGACCTCACCTTCGGCTCAGAAGACCACCCTGACTCCACCGCCGGCTCCAGAATGCTCCTGATGCTCTGCACGCCCACCATCTGCAACGTGGCCGTCACCAAGACCCTCATCGACGGTGGTGCTGGCCTCAACTTGCTCTCCGTGGAAGCCTTCAACCTTCTCCACGTGCCACTTGAGCGGCTCGGCCACAGTAAGCCCTTCTCGGTAGTGGGTACTGGAGCTGCCCGCTCCCTGGGACAGATCCGCCTCCCCGTCACCTTCGGCACACGCGACAACTACCGCACCGAGCTGGTGGACTTCGACATCGCTCGCATCGGTCTCCCGTACAATGCCATCCTCGGGTACCCGGCTCTCGCTCAGTTCATGGCGGCGACTCACCCCGCATACAACCTCATGAAGGTGCCAGGGAGCAAGGGCGTCCTCACCATCAAGGGGGACACTAAGGAGGCCGTGACGGCGCTCAGGCTCGCCTACAAGACCGCGGCACCAGCACAACCCGCCAACGCCGGTGCCCCCGCGGCCAAGGAGGCCGTGCCCACCAAGAAGAAGCAGTTGTTCACCCAAGACAAGGCGGAAACCAAGCAGGTATCGGTCAGCGAGGACGGGTCCTCAGGAGCCACCTTTACCATAGGAGACGGCCTTGACCCGGAACAAGAAGAAGCCTTGGTGAGGTTCTTGCGCGCGAACAAGGAGATATTCATGTGGGAGCCCAATCAGCTAGTAGGGGTCCCGAGGGAGGTGATCCAGCATCATCTAAGAGTATGCCCCAACATCCGTCCCGTGAAGCAGCGAGCAAGACGGCAGTCCACTGAGAAGTAGGCCTTCATCGTCCAGGAGACACACAAGCTAGAAGCGGCAGGTGCCATCCGAGAGGTTCGATACCCCGAATGGCTGGTAAAACCTGTCGTGGTGCCGAAAAAAGGTGGGAAAGAATGGAAGTGTGTCGAATTCACCAATCTTAACAAAGCCTGCCCTCAAGACCCGCTCCCACTCCCGCGCATCAACCAGATTGTTGACTCCACCGCCGAGTGTGACCTGGTGTGCTTCCTGGATGCGTTCTCAGGGTATCATCAAATCAAGATGGTAGTGGAAGATGTGGAGAAGACGGCCTTCCTGACACCGTGTGGGGTTTACTGCTACACCTGCATGCCCTTCGGGCTGCGCAACGCGGGCGCAACCTTTCAGCGATTGATGCACATTGCTCTGGGGCGGCAGCTCGGGAGGAACGCAGAGGCTTACGTCGATGACATAGTGGTCAAGTCTCGCGAGGCAAGGACATTGATTCAAGACTTGGAGGAGACCTCCAAGAGCCTGCGCCAAGTGAACTTGAGGCTCAACCTGGAGAAGTGCATGTTCGGTGTCCCCTCCGACAAGCTGCTGGGATTCCTCATATCCCACAGGGGGATCGAGGCAAACCCAGAGAAGGTCAAGGCTATCGAGGACATGAGCCCGCCGCAGACCCTCAAAGAGATGCGGAAACTAGCAGGGCGGGTGACCGCGTTAGGGTGTTTCATCTCCAAACTAGGAGAGCGCGCCTTACCATTCTTCAAGCTCCTGAAGAGGAAGGGCCCGTTCGAGTGGAACCCGGAGGCCGGCCGGGCCTTCCAAGACCTCAAGAAATACCTTACTAGACCCCCAGTGATGGTGGCACCACAGCCCCTTGAGCCTTTGGTACTCTACCTTGGTGCCACCCCATACTCCACCAGCGCGGCGTTGGTGGGGGTTCGGGAGGAGCGCCAAGCCAAGGGCGCACCGCGCCAAGCCAAGGTTGAAGTAGAGCGGGGTCAGGAAAGCGCAGCAAAGGCATTAGCGGTGGAAGGCCAAGCTCAGCAGGGCGGCGTCACAGAAGCTCTTGAGGACAGTCAGGTCTCAGGGACCCTTCCACCTCAGGATATGCCCCGATCTCCGCAGGACCCGAGCCTCGACGGCGTGCCAGCCCTCGTCGAGCACCCAGTGTACTTTGTCAGTACCGTACTACGGGACGCAAGAGCGCGCTACCCCATGCCCCAGAAACTCCTGCTCACACTCCTGGTGGCCTCACGCAAGCTGCAACACTATTTCCAGGGCCACCCCATCAAGGTCGTCTCAGCCTACCCACTAGAAAGGATACTTAGGAGCCCTAAATCAGCCGGAAAGGGTCGCAGAGTGGAACATCGAGTTGCAAGCGTTCCAGTTGGAGTTCAGCACTACCAGGGTCATCAAGGGGGCCGCACTCGCTGACTTTGTGGCAGAATGGACGGATTCCCCGACACTTGAGGAAGGAGACCGGTCCACCTCCCCAGGAAGTGAGGCTCCGGACGGTTGGGTCATGTATTTCGATGGCACCTTTGCACACCAGGGCGCGGGGGCTAGGGCAGTGCTCATCTCGCCCACCCAGGACAAGCTCTACTACACCGTGCAACTCTGCTTTCAGCACGGCGAGAAGGTCTCCAACAACGTCGCAGAATACGAAGGCCTCATAGCTGGCCTGAAGGCTGCAGCGGCCCTAGGGGTAAAGTGCCTCACCGTCAGAGACGACTCACAACTCCTCGTCAACTTCTCCAACAAGGTGTATGAGCCGAAGGACGAGCATATGGAGGCCTACCTCGCGGAGGTGCGCAAGATGGAGAAACAGTTCTCGGGCCTGGAGCTGCAGCACGTGCCCCGGGGTACCAACAAGGAAGCCGACGACATCGCCAAGAGCGCATCCAAGCGGCAACCGCAGGAGCCATGCGTCTTTGAGGAGCGGCTCTTCAAGCCATCAGTTGCGCCACCTCTTTCAAGCACGACTTAGCCTCGGGAAGAGCTCCCCCAGCCTCCGGCCACGGGAGCCCCGACCTGTGGACCAACCTCCAGAGCTCGGCTGCTCTTGGCGCTCGAGCGCCAGGAGGAATGCTGGACCAAGGAATTCAAGGAGTACTTAACGCACGGGACGTTGCCGGAGAAGGAAGAGGAGGCGGAGCGCGTGGCACGGCAAGCCACGGCATACTGTATCCAAGATGGCGAGTTATATAGGAAACGACCGAACGATGTCACACTGCACTGCATATCCAGCGACCAAGGAAGGGAGTTGCTGACTGACATACATGGCGGGGACTGCGGACACCACTCGTCGTCACGACCCTCGTCGGCAAGGTGTTCCGCAGTGGATTCTACTGGCCTACAGCACTCAACGACGCAGCCGAGCTAGTGAAGTCTTGCGAAGCTTGCCAGTTCCACGCCAAGCAAATCCATCAGCCTGCTCAGGGCCTTCAAACTATCCCACTCACATGGCCGTTCACGGTCTGGGGGCTAGATATCCTAGGCCCGTTCCCTCGTGTGCCAGGGGGCTATCATTACCTCTACGTCGCCATCGACAAGTTCACCAAGTGGGCGTAAGTGGAAGCCGTCCGTACCATCCCAGCCGGCTCTGCTGTCAAGTTCATCAAGGGCCTGGTGAGCCGCTTCGGGGTCCCCAACCGCATCATCACAGATAACGGTTCGCAGTTTACTAGCAACCTCTTCAAAACCTACTGTGCTAACCTTGGAACGCAGATCTGCTACGCTTCGGTGGCCCACCCCAGGAGCAATGGTTAGGCCGAACGTGCTAACGCAGAGGTCCTGAGGGGCCTCAAGACCAGGACCTTCAAGAAGAATCTGGAGGCCTACGGTAGGGTCTGGCACGACGAGCTCCAGTCCGCACTGTGGTCCATCCGAACCACCGCCACCAAGCCAACGGGAGAGACTCCATTCTTCCTCGTCTACGGAGCTGAAGCGGTCCTCCCTCACGAGGTCAAGCATCGCTCCACACGGGTCCTGGCGTTCGACGAAACGCAGCAGGACGCCACGTGGCGGATGGACCTCATGTTGGGGAAGGAACGTCGCCGCGAAGCTCCGCTACGGGCGGCGAGGTACCAGCAAGCACTGCGGCGATACCACTGCCGCAACATCCGCTCCAGGACACTCGAGACGGGTGACCTAGTCCTGAGGCGGGTACTCTCTAAGGAAGGGCTGCATAAGCTTTCACCAATGTGGGAGGGCCTGTTCAAGGTCGTCCACATCTCCAGGCCTGGCGCCATGTGCCTAGAGACACAAGACGGAGTACCAGTCCAAAACGCCTGGAACATCCAGCACCTCCGGAAGTTTTACCCATGAAGCAAGGCCCAGAGCCTATGAAGCAAGGCCCAGAGCCTGTGAAGCAAGGCCCAGAGCCTGAGAAGAAAGGCCCAGAGCCTGTGAAGAAGGCCCGGTGCCTGTGAAGAATCACCGCCCGTGACACTCTCACGTAATAATGAGTTGGGGTTGTACACGCCCCGGAGTCTCACGAGTGACGGCCTCAGGCCCCGGGGCTCCCACCCACGCCTAGTGGCAGCACTTAGCTTCGCGCTGGTGAAAAGACTTGAAGACTAGATTAGGTGCCGGACACGGATTTTCATTTACTTTCCGCATTTGGCTCCCTTTTCCTTAATCGAAATTTGCTTTTGGCATTCCTTGCTGATTTGACCCCCTCACCTCTCGCTGCATTTTTTTGGCTTGGGTTAGCTCATGTTCTCTCTCTTGCATGCCTCGCGAGGGGGCTGGGCAGGTGCCCTCACGAGCATTTTTCTCCCTTCTTTGCCTCCTCGCGAGCCACCCTCATTCGAGCCCAAAAGCTAGCGTGCCTCTCCTAGTCTGTGCCCCTCGGGTACCGCGATACAATGCGATAGGTCAGGGCCAGGGCGAACGGCAAATCTTTTAGCACACTTCCTAACAAGATTTTGCAGTTCCTGAGCAAATGCAGGCCACCAAGGCAAGATGCACACGCGGAAATGAGCGCCTCATGAGGGAGAGGGCGTCCCGGATATACCAGGTTAAGTTATCTTTGCATGAAATAACGACACAACACGCACGGTGCCACAACCGAGGAACCATAGTTCGATACATGCCCCCCTGGGCCCAAACTGGTTACATTCTTGATGCAGGAAAAAGAGTAAAACAAAAGCAGCGTTGCAGCAATCTGCGGAGGCAGACCCCTAGCGGCACCCTGAGCTTAGTCGGATCCTTCTTCACGCTTCATGGAGGTGCGGCGACGAGATGACCCACTGCCGCCTTCAATGCGGGCACGGTGGCGCGGCGGCTGGTCGTAGCCACCACTGCTGGAGCTATCGCCGAAGGAGGAGCCGTCGTAGCTGGACAAGGCACGAACGCCCCCGAGGGCGGGCTCGCCCTCATCCTTGTCGCGACCATCCCCGAAACCGAGCACCTCCTCGCCATCGTTCGCCTCGGGGCAGCACCCGGCGCGGCGACCATCTTCCCCTAACACCCTCACATAGAGGGTTGATTCGCCATCGTACTTGAAGTGGAGGGCGCACCGCCGGCCCAAGCCGCATGCGCGGGCGAACGTCTGCCAACTGCGGGCCAGGGCTATGTTGCCCACGACGGAAGTCGCGACTACAACCCAAGAGGCCTTGCTGCAGCAACCATCCGCCTGCAGCCAGAGTCTTCCTGGACCAGAGGCCGGCAGCTCGTCAGCAAAGAAGCGTGGAAGTTGGAGCCAGAGATTGAAAGTGCAACTATCCCTAGGTGGTTTTGGTAATTCATAACAACATATAGCTCATTGAGCTAATGCTATTCCAAGATGATTATTTCAGGAAAGCTCAATGATTGGCATGGCATGGATATGAAAGTGGAACCCTCAAAATGCTAAGGACAAAGGATTGGCTCAAGCTCAAAAGCTCAAGACTCTTCATTTTATATTTTAGTGATCCAAGATCACATTGAGTCCATAGGAAAAGCCAATACTATCAAGGAGGGATGAGGTGTTGCTTAATGAGCCTCTTGCTTCATGTGCTTAATGATATGCTCCATAACCCTCAACTACTTTCCCATATCCACATATGACCTAAACTCTAAGCCAAACTCGGTCCTACCGATTCTTCCTATCCGGCGCCACCGAGTTTCAAATGTCATTAGCCACTGCCAAACCCTAGCAATTCAGTCCTACCGATAAGGATCTCGGTCCCACCGAGATGGGGTTGCAAACTCTCTGTTTCCCTTTCATAACTTTTCGGTCCCACCGAAAGAGCGAATCGGTCCCACCAAGATTGCAATGTGAACTCAGTGTTTCCCCTTTGTAACTTTTCGGTCCCAACGAAAGAGCAAATCGGTCCCACCGAGTTTGCCTGACCAACTCTCTGGTTAGCTAATTACCAAACTCGGTCCCACCGAGTTTATGTAATCGGTCTCACCGAGATTACGTTATGCCCAAACCCTAACCGAATCGGTCCTACCGAGTTGCATGTCAGTCCCACCGAAATTCCTAACGGTCACTAGGTTTACTACTTCGGTCAGACCGAGTTTATTTATTCGGTCCCACCGAGATTGGAAATCTGTGTAACGGTTGGATTTTGTGTGGAGGCTATATATACTCCTCCACCTCCTTCTCATTCGATGAGAGAGCCACCAGAACACACACATCATTCCTACTCATATGTTCTGAGAGAAAACCACCTACTCATGTGTTGAGATCAAGACATTCCATTCCTACCATATGAATCTTCTAGCCTTCCCAAGTTGCTTTCCACTCAAATCTTCTTTCCACCAAATCCAAATCCTATGAGAGAGAGTTGAGTGTTGGGGAGACTATCATTTGAAGCACAAGAGCAAGGAGTTCATTACCTACACACCATTTGTTACTTCTTGGAGAGTGGTGTCTCCTAGATTGGCTAGGTGTCACTTGGGAGCCTCCGACAAGATTGTGGAGTTGAACCAAGGAGTTTGTAAGGGCAAGGAGATCGCCTACTTCGTGAAGATCTACCGCTAGTGAGGCAAGTCCTTCGTGGGCGTTGGCCATGGTGGGATAGACAAGGTTGCTTCTTCGTGGACCCTTTGTGGGTGGTTGCTTCTTCGTGGACCCTTCGTGGGTGGAGCCCTCCGTGGACTCGCGCAACCGTTGCCCTTGGGTGGAGCCCTGTGTGGACTCGCACAACCGTTACCCTTCGTGGGTTGAAGTCTCCATCAACGTGGATGTAGGATAGCACCACCTATCCGAACCACGGGAAAAACATACGTGTCTCCAATAGCGTTTGAATTCTCCAAACCCTTCCCTTTATATTCTTGCAAGTTGCATGCTTTACTTTCCGCTGCCAATATACTCTTTGCATGCTTGCTTGAATTATATGATGATTGCTTGACTTGTCCTAAAATAGCTAAAATCTGCCAAGAACTAAAATTGGGAAAAGGTTAGGTTTTTATTTGGTCAAGTAGTCTAATCACCCCCCCTCTAGACATACTTTCGATCCTACAAGTTGCCGGCCAGATTCTCCTACCAGACGACAAACTCTGGTGACACTTCCACCTTGTGGACGTGCGGACGAGGGGGCCGCGCCACCAAAGCACGCCTCCTCTCGTCAACTGGATCGCCACGGCTGGGACGCCTCCCTCCGCGTGCCGCAGCGCCGCTCCAATAGTGGGCCGCGACAGGGGACGCGGCGTGCTTGCGCGGACGGCCACGTCCGCGCTTGGGCGCCGGCGAGCCGGGTCCCTCGCGAGGGGCCTTTCCCTTCTCGGCGGCGAAGAGCTTCCTTCGTGGTGCCATTGGTGGCACAGCAAGCAATGGAGCGAGGAAGAAGAACCAAGCGAGCAAGGAAGAGATGGGCAATGGGGGCTCCGCCCCCACCCCATTTATAGCAAGAGAAGGCCAACCGGCACCTCCCACGATCTCAGGTAATGATGGTTTCCCTTGCATGTCGTAGGGACTCGTCAAGTCGTGCAGTTGCTGAGGCAGCGTGGGGAAGTGGAGATGCCCATGTACAATCAACCGCCGTGCGTCAACCGAGGCCGCAGGCTTTTGGGGCCCGCGGTGCTCGGTGCTTGAGCCTTGGCTTCGCCGCGAAGCCAAGCCCGAGCGCACCTTGGGCCCGGGGGCTACTATCGGCGTTCGGGGAACGGGGGTCCCCAGACTTGCCTGCCTGCAGCCCACAGCGTGGCTAAGTCAGCAGGCCGTACGGCCCATCTTCATCAACAAGGCATCCAAGACCCTCGCAAGGGGCCAAGCCTCGCGAGGCGGATGACACAAGACCTCCTTTGGAGTGGCCTAGTCGGGCAGGCTCACGAGGGACGGAGATAACAAGGCGAGGAAAACCTCACGAGGCTCTCGTGACGTGAGCCATGACGATCGACATCAGGCGGGTGCCAGCGCGCGCAGCGTCCTTGTTTCCTCTTTGGTGCTAAGGGGGCCTGCGCGGGCGAGGAGTACCGAGGCATCAGGCAAAGGTTGCCATATCGGTGCAACAAGACCAAGACCAGAAGGACGGCAAGATGGAGGTCATCATGGATCCCAAGACGGCGTCACTACCAGAGCCTTTGGCAGGCGAAGACCACTTTTGTCAGGATGGCTCGTACTAGCTGTCCCCCTTCAAAATTGCCCGCCGTTGTTGGCCCCCTTCCCGCTCAATATTTGGGAAGAGGACCAGGGCCACTATAAATAGAGTTAGCCACCACCATAGAGACGATGGACGACAGAGAGATAGAGAAAGAGGGAGAGCCTGAAGATCATCCCCCCACACACAAGTTAGCCAGGCACATGAACACCTCAACCTCAGGACGCTGTTCTTCCCATTGTATTGTTCATCATCAGCCCTAGAGGCAATCCACCACCACCACACTAGAGTAGGGTATTACACCACAACAGTGGCCCGAACCAGTATAAATCTTGTGTCTTTCTGTGTTGCGAGTTTGTCGAGTTCGTCCATGAGATCTTAGTGAGCTAGGGCGTAGATCGGTGGGAGGAAAAGACTTCGCGCACACCCCAGTGTTTGAACCTTAAGGGTTTGCCAGAACCCCACATCCGACAGAACTTGGTCAAGCATTTATACCACGCTCTGGGAGCTTGTTTAAGACCATAAAAGAGATTTGTGAAGTTTGTAAACATGATCGGGTTTCTTAGGATTGATGAAGCCGAGAGGTTGTTTAACATAAACCTCCTCCTCAATCTCATCGTTTAGAAAAGCACTCTTAATGTCCATTTGGTATAAAGTGATATCATGGTGATTAGCATAGGCAATTAAGATGCGGATGGACTCAAGTCTAGCAACGGGGGCATATGTCTCACCATAGTCCATACCTTCGACTTGAGTGTAGCCTTGGGCGACGAGACGAGCTTTATTGCGGATGACTTGACCATCTTCGTCTTGCTTGTTGCAAAGCACCCATTTGGTACCAATGATGTTGTGGTTGTTATCGGGCTTCTCGACCAATGTCCACACTTGGTTTCTCTCAAAGTTGTGTAGCTCTTCATGCATGGCGTTTATCCAATCCAGATCTTCCAATGCTTCTTCAACCTTCATAGGTTCAATGCTAGAGATGAATGAATAATGTTCACAAAAATTAGTCAAACAAGTTTTAGAGCGAGTGATTCTCCCGGTTTTAATATCATTGTAGATTTTCTCGACGGGATGGTCTCTAGCGAATCTTTCTCGAACTCTTGAGAGATTTAGCTTGGGTCGGGGTGGAACATCTTCTTCATCATCTTGTCCTTTTTCTTGGCCTTCTTCATTGTTGACGTTGTCGTTCTCTTGTCATGGTGGAGAAGGAGGTTGATGAGGTTCATCTTGGTGTACTTCCTCGTTTTCTTCATCTTGATATGTCCTACTCATGGATGCTTCTATATCAACTCTTGGTTCTCCTTGTCGTGAGGTAGAAGCTTCTACTTGGACGGACGAGGTACTCTCCTTCACCTCCGTTGGACAAATCTTGCCAATAGACAAGTCTTGGATTGCTTTTGAAGGATCTTTATCTCCTACATCAATTGGCAATTGCTCTACTTGCAGGCCGTTAGATTCATCAAACTTCACATCTACTATTTCTTCGACCTTTCGGGTGAAATTGTTGTAGACACGGTAAGTGTGAGAGTTTGAGCCATAACCAAGTAGGAAACCTTCATGAGATTTAGGAGCAAATTTAACGCTTTGAGCCAAATACTCGAAAGTATCCAACTTGGGGTTTGTTACTGGTGAGGATCTCATAAGCCGTCTTGCCGAGTAGCTTGTGAAGATACAAGCGATTTGTTGCATGACAAGCTGTCTCAATGGCTTCCGCCCAAAAGTGTTTTGGAGTCTTGTACTCATCAAGCATCGTTATTGCCATCTCAATAAGAGTTCGGTTCTTCCTCTCAACAACTCCATTTTGTTGAGGCGTGTACGTAGCCAAAAAATCATGTGAACTCCCTTCTTCGTCAAGAAAGGTGTCCACATTTGCTTTCTTGAACTCCGTTCCATTGTCGCTGCGAACCTTCTTGATCTTCAATTCAAATTGATTTTGGGCCTTCCTAGCGAAGTGTTGGGGATCGTAGCAGAAATTTAAAATTTTCTACGCATCACCAAGATCAATCTATGGAGTAATATAGCAATGAGGGGAAGGAGAGTGCATCTACATACCCTTGTAGATCGCTAAGCGGAAGCGTTCAAGTGAACGGGGTTGATGGAGTCGTACTCATCGTGATCCAAATCACCGATGATCCTAGCGCCGAACGGACGGCACCTCCGCGTTCAACACACATACGGAACGGAGATGTCTCCCACGCCTTGATCCAGCAAGGAGGAAGGAGAGGTTGAGGAAGAGAGTCCAACAGCAGCACGACGACGTGGTGGTGATGGAGTGGCAGTTCTCCGGCAGGGCTTCGCCAAGCTCACGCGGAGGAGCAGAGGTGTTGGAGGGGAGGGGCTGCGCCAGGTTCAAGGGTGTGGCCGCCCTCCCACCCTTCCACTATTTATAGGTGGGGAGAGAGGGGGCAGCCCCCCTAGATCCCATCTAGGGTTGCGGGCGGCGGCCAAGGGGGGGAGGAGTGCCTCCCAAGTCAAGTGGAGGCCCTCCCCTTAGGGTTTCCCCTTTCCCATGCGCATGGGCCTTGGGGGGGCTGGTGCCCTTGGCCCATTAAGGTTAGGGCGCCCCCCTACAGCCCATGCTGCTGTATTGGACGCGGTGGAACGTTTTCCGGACCTCCGGACCCCTCCGGAATCCTCCGAAACCTTCCGGAAGCTTCCCGGTACAATACCGGAAAAACCCGAACTTTTCCCGGAACCCGAACAACAACTTTCCATATATAAATCTTTACCTCCGGACCATTCCGGAACTCCTCGTGATGTCCAGGATCTCATCCGGGACTCCGAACAACATTCGGTAATCACATACAAGTCTTCCTAATAACCCTAGCGGCATCGAACCTTAAGTGTGTAGACCCTACGGGTTCGGGAACCATGCAGACATGACCGAGACAACTCTCCGGCCAATAACCAACAGCGGGATCTGGATACCCATGTTGGCTCCCACATGTTCCATGATGATCTCATCGGATGAACCACGATGTCGAGGATTCAATCAATCCCGTATTCAATTCCCTTTGTCCAGCGGTATTGTACTTGCCCGAGATTCGATCGTCGGTATCCCGATACCTTGTTCAATCTCGTTACCGGCAAGTCTCTTTACTCGTTCCGTAACACATCATCCTGTGATCAACTCCTTGGTCACATTGTGCACATTATGATGATGTCCTACCGAGTGGGCCCAGAGATACCTCTCCGTTACACGGAGTGACAAATCCCAGTCTCGATTCGTGCCAACCCAATAGACACTTTCGGAGATACCTGTAGTGAACCTTTATAGCCACTCAGTTACGTTGTGACATTTGGCACACCCAAAGCACTCCTACGGTATCCGGGAGTTGCACAATCTCATGGTCTAAGGAAATGATACTTGACATTAGAAAAGCTTTAGCATACGAACTACACGATCTTTGTGCTAGGCTTAGGATTGGGTCTTGTCCATCACATCATTCTCCTAATGATGTGATCCCGTTATCAATGACATCCAATGTCCATGGTCAGGAAACCATAACCATCTATTGATCAACGAGCTAGTCAACTAGAGGCTTACTAGGGACATGGTGTTGTCTATGTATCCACACATGTATCTGAGTTTCCTATCAATACAATTCTAGCATGGATAATAAACGATTATCATGAACAAGGAAATATAATAATAACCAATTTATTATTGCCTCTAGGGCATATTTCCAACACGAAGTTCTTGAAGATCTTTTGGACCTACGATTTATCATCAAGAAAGAACACCCACATAAATCTTGAAAAATCATCAACTATAACTAGACCGAATGAGTTACCACCGAGACTCTTATAGGCATTGGGACCAAAAGATCCATATGAAGTAGCTCGAGCAGTCTTCTTGTGGTCATAATGTTCTTCACGGGGTGACTTCCTCCAACTTGTTTTCCTGCTTGACAAGCATTACAAAGTATATCCTTGTCAAATATAACATCTTTTACTCCAAGGATATGATCACCTTTAATAAGCTTATCAAGATTTCGCATGCCCACATGACCTAACCTTCTATGCCACAACCAACCTTTCGAGGATTTAGCAATTAGGCAAGTTCTAGGTTGACCCTTTTTAGTGAAATCAACAATGTAAAGATCACCTCTATGCGTACCGATAAAGACCATTTTATGGTTATCTCTATGAAACACTTGGCAATCTACTTCAGTAAATAGGACATTGAAACCAAAGTCAGCAAATCTAGATACGGAAATTAAATTGTAGCCAAGAGATTCAACGAGCATAACATTTTGTATGGAGCTATAATGTGAGATGGCCACCTTACCAAGGCCAACCACCTTACCCTTTGAGTTATCACCGAAAGTGACATACTTTCAAGGGCCGTTGTTTTCAGCAAGCTCACGAAACATATCTTTGTCTCCGGTCATATGATCAGTACATCCACTATCAAGGACCCATTCCTTTCCTCCAGTCGTGTAGTCGCGAAGATTATCCATAAGCCCAAAGTGTCTCATCACATCATCAAGATCATAGTCACTATCATCATAGTATCCATGTTCAACATTATCATGTGATGGATCAATCCCTAGAGAGAGTGATTCATTAGAAGTATGACCGTAACAGTGTTCATCTCTATGAATTCTAATGACTTTGGAAATGATATTGCTAATGATTCCAACATCTCCTTTTGCACTCGTAAGATTAGTAATCTCAAATAAGCAATCACCAAATTTGGGATCATTGGAACTCAACTTACTCAAGGCAATAGGCTTCTGAAGAATCTCATCTAGATTTTTCAAGGAATAATTTGGGAATCGTTCCTCAAGGAATCTCCATAAGGTGTAGGGACAATCAAGAGTAGGCAAGCTATCAAGCAAGTTTCTAGGCAAACCTCTAGTGATTAAATTGATAGTTCTAAGATTACGGATCATGTCAATAGACTCATCAAGGGTAGGATGCAAAGGATCAACATGAGGTGCACAAGGGCTAGTAATGTACTTGTTCAAATGATATTCATTGAAAATCTCAAGCATCTCATTTTTTCACTCATGAAAGTACTCTCCATCAAGTATAGGCACTCTACGTCTAAGACTCCCCAACGTAGACTCATCCATCTTCCTCCAAAGGTGTTTAAACCAAAGCAATGGAGACCAATGATCTGATACCAATTGAAAGGATCGAGAAGAGGTGTTTAGAGGGGGGTGAATAGACTATTAGCAAGAAAAGTTGCAGTTTTTTATTTCTTTAAGTTGAAGTGGAGTTTTGGCACAAGTTTAAACATTCACAATACATATCAAGCAAGCATGACAAGAGTATATGAGCAGCATAAAGTAAATCATGCAAGTTGCAAGAATGTAAAGGGATGGGATTGGAGTGTGCAAACGCAATTGGAGACACGGAGATTTTTGGCGTGGTTCCGATAGGTGGTGCTATCGTACATCCACGTTGATGGAGACTTCAACCTACGAAGGGTAACTGTTGCGCGAGTCCACTGAGGGCTCCACCCACAAAGGGTCCACGAAGAAGCAACCTTGTCTATCCCACCATGGCCATCGCCCACGAAGGACTTGCCTCACTAGGGTATATCTTCACGAAGTAGGCAATCTCCTTGCCCGTACAAACTCCTTGGTTCAACTCCACAATCTTGACGGAGGCTCCCAAGTGACACCTAGCCAATCTAGGAGACACCACTCTCCAAAAGGTAATAGATGGTGTGTTGATGATGAACTCCTTGCTCTTGTGCTTCAAATGATAGTCTCCTCAACACTCAACTCTCTCTCATAGGATTGGATTTGGTAGAAATATGATTTGAGTGGAAAGCAACTTGGGGAAGGCTAGAGGTCAAGATTTATGTGGTTGGAATGGAATATCTTGACCTCAACACAAGTGTAGGTGGTTCTCTCTCAAAAAATGTATGTTGGAAGTGTAGGCATGTTCTGATAGCTCTCTCCACGAATGAAGAGTGGGTGGAGGGGTATATATAGCCTCCACACAAAATCTAACTATTACACACAAATCACCAAACTCGGTGGGACCAAATCATATAACTCAGTCAGACCGATTTAGTTCAAAATGTGAACATTAGGATTTTCGGTGGGACCGATGTTCTAGGGTTAGGGTAAAACCTTATCTCATTTGGACCGATTACACAAACTCAGTGGGACCAATTTGGGTAATAAGCAAACCAAAGAGTTGGCCAAGCAAACTCGGTGGGACCGATTTCATATTTCGGTGAGACCGAAATTAATGCAATAGGCAATAGAGAGTTTGCAAGCCCATCCTGATGAGACCGAGATCCCATCGGTGAGACCTAATTGATTAGGGTTTCTGGAAGTGGCTGTGTCAAGAGAACTCGGTGGCGCCGGATAGAAAGTTTCGGTGGGGCCGAGTTTGACTTTTGATTTGGGACAAATGTGGATGTGAGAAAGTGGTTGAGGGCTTTGGAGCATATCACTAAGCATTTTGAGCAAGCAAGTCATTAAGCAACACCTCATCCCCTCTTAATAGTATTGGCTTTCCTATGGACTCAATGTGATCTTGGATCACTAAAATGAAAAATGTAGAGTCCTGAGCTTTGAGCTTGAGCCAATCATTTGTCTTCATCATCTTGAAGGGGTCCCACATCCTCTAGTCCATGCCACTCCACTGTTGGACTTATCTAAAATATGCTAGATGAAAGTATTAGTCCAACAAGAGATATGTTGACACTAATTACCAAAATCACCCAGGGACCACTTGTGCTTTCAAAAGTGACTAGATGAAATTCCCGTGTACCCTCAAGAACGTTTTGCTTATCATAAGAGACCGTTTTGGCCTGTCCTTTGCCTCAAAAGGATTGGGCTACCTTGCTGCACTTTTGTTACTACTGCCGTTACTTGCTCGTTACAAATTATCTTGCTATCAAACTACTCCGCTACTTACAATTTCAGCACTTGCAGACATTACCTTGCTGAAAACCACTTGTCATTTCCTTCTGCTCCTTGCTGGGTTTGACACTTGTACTTATCGAAAAGAGCTACAATTGATCCCCTATACTTGTGGGTCATCAATGTCTACATTATATTTATGAACTGGAGCTAGTTTTGTATCGCCCTAGGTTATGACCGTTATATGATGAATATCATCCAATGAATCTACCGATCCAATGCCTACGAATTTCCTACATATTGATCTTGCTAAGTTACTACTGTTATTGTTACTGTTACACTTGCTACAAAATCCTTGCTATCACTGTTACCATTATTGTTACTGTTACCACTGCTATCAAAACTATCATACTACTTTTGCTACTGAACACTTTGCTGCAGATAATTAATCTCCAGGTGTGGTTGGATTGACAACTCGGTTGCTAATACTTGCAAATATTCTTTGGCTCCCCTTGTGTCGAATCAATAAATTTGGGTTGAATACTCTACCCTTGAAAACTGTTGCGATCCCCTATCACTACAAAAAAATACACTTAAGTGATTATAAGTGTTCGTCATAGTAGGTCACGTTTTCTGTCATGCATGTACATCCATGACGATTTTATGACAGAATCAAGATAGTCATACATGTGCTGTCGTAGAAGTGTTCCATGACAATACCAAAATTATCATCACGGAAGTGTCCACTTCCATGACAATAAATGGCGCGTCATGGAAGTGTTTTCGTCAAGGTTAGCCGACATGTGGCATCCACCATAATGGTTCATCGTTAAGGTATCGGGTTCCGTTTTGGATCCGATAACCCGTTAACAGCCCCGACCAATGGGGATTTTCCACGTGTAAAATTCTCATTCGCTGGATGATCCATGTGTCAGCCCATCATTGGGACAGATGTCATCCACTCATTGTACGGGAGGCGCCTATGATACATTGGCATGTAGCAAGGCCCAACAGTGGCCCACTTATGTGAAAGAGGCTGGCCCAGTCAAAATTAGCAGGCTGGCCCATATAGGGCCTACTGATGTCTGGTCCATTTAAGCCCACAGCCCATATGAGATGTGCCAATTCGGGCCGTTAACGGACCGTTAATTATTTGACACCATTGCAGCCCATCGTTAGTTCGAGCCTGTTAACAGCCCACTATATATTTGGGCTCAACATCAGCCCATGTGGTTTCGTCCTATTAACGGTCCATTCAAGGCATGGGCCAATTTTCAGGATGTACGTCTTTCGGCCTTTTAGCGACCCATAAATGAGCACTACAAGAAATATGTCAGCTTGTGACCTTGACTATTGGTTACTGAAAGGTCATTGTTTTTCATTTGCGACCTTTTTTTGACCAAAAACAGAAGGTCAAAAGCTAGCGGTCGTAAACTGAAATTAACGACCTTCTCTGTGAGAAGGTCGTAGATGTTTACGACCAAAATATGCCTACTATTTTGTTTTGGTCACTAGCAGCCTCCCCAGGCCACGTAGGCATCTGACGTGGCAATCTGATGTGGCACAAGAATCAGACCAGTCCAATTCGGTGTTTATATGGGCCGAGCCCATTAATTTAGGCCATTTATATTTTTTCGCTGCTAATTTTGGTGAACTACACGGGCCAAGCCCTACAATTCGGCCTTTTTATTTTCTGGGCCAAGGCCTTTTTGTACCAGCAGTTTTAGTTTTCTTTTTTTTTATAAAATGGCTCCATTAGTCAAACAAGTCCCACTTGTTAGGTTCTGATAAATGGGTCCCAGCTATTAGGCTCAGATTCTTCATATTTCAATTTGACATCATATTTGAATTTCATAGTAAGAAAATAACCAGTATTTAAATAGGCAAGCAGAAAACACACATAATAATTCAAATAACAATAGCCAGATTCACTACAAGCTCTACAAATGACACGTAATACAAGCTCAACATATACAATGCTTTACAAGCTCTACAAATGCAAAGCTCTACAGTACTTTACAAGCTCTCCAAGTAATGTTACAAGCTATACAAGTGTTTTCTTCTTCAACATGGAGCTCCTTCGATAGAGATCAAATGCCGGACTCACTGGACGGCCATAGTCAGGACTGGGCTAACAGAACGACTGCATGCCCTCCATGATCGCCCTATTACATGAATCAGCTAAGAAGAATTAGAAAACTAGAGTAAAATGGAGTAAAGGACTATTCATTATAGGATGATAAACGCACAAAGCTCTATCCATAGTACCAGCAATGGATAACAAGAACAACTCCAGATTATTAGCTGATTCATTATAGAATAATATAGAACAAGCTCCCAGTTTGGAGCGAACAGTGGATAAAATCATGCAACAGCAATGGAACAATCATGCACATAGTATAATAAAATGGATAGAACAATAAAATGGATAGAACAATAACAAGAACAACTCCAGATTACACACAAAGCTCTATCCATAGTACCAGCAATGGATAAAATCATGCACACAGTATAATTCTGACTATAATATAACCAGAGAACTAAAGATTCTACATACTTTGAACTCATCAACTAATAAGTGAGAATGATCTAATTGTATGCAAACAATATTTTTTTATTTGTTTATATTACTAAAACAGACATCTTCCTTTATGTGAAGAAGTCTGCTTCCTTCTTTAGTTAGTAGTAATTATTCCATGCAAATCAACCATGTGTGTATGCTTGAGCATGGTCTGGAGATTACATGCATAGAGGAACGGAATCCTAAACAAAATAGCATCAAATAGCGGTGGGTGCTCAACCTATTTACCATACACAAGAAACACTTAAACCATAGCATGTGCATATACTTGTGTCACATTAGGGGGTTCAGAATGTACACAGTATATTCTAATAAAAAGGATTGGGGCAGAGGGAGAGGGAGGTGGATATAGACGTGCTACCTGCTGATGCGGTGGTGCCTCTTGCTGGTCGTGCTTGAGCTCCTCCTGATGCTGCGTGAATCCAAGTGGCTGTAACGCCCTCGATGCGGCTATATCTCCCACGTGTCGAAGCACGACTTAGAGGCATAACCGCATTGAAAGCAATATCGCAAGTGAGGTAATCTTCACACAACCCATATAATACATAAGGGAAAGAGATACATAGTTGGCTTACAA
The DNA here is from genome assembly GCF_003073215.2 of Triticum urartu. Taxonomy (NCBI): domain Eukaryota; kingdom Viridiplantae; phylum Streptophyta; class Magnoliopsida; order Poales; family Poaceae; genus Triticum; species Triticum urartu. The sequence continues at coordinate 399,030,647 of NC_053028.1, read as the reverse complement.
TCGCCACTTCACACAATTACATGAATAAAGCATTACAACATCCAAGTACAATCAAGGTCCGACTACGGAACCAAAATAAAAGAAGAACCCCAAATGCGACAAGGTCCCCGATCGACCCCAACTGGGCTCCACTACTGATCAACTAGAACGAAACAACATAAAGGACAAGATCTTCATCAAGCTCCTCCTTGAGCTTGGTTGCGTCATCCGCACGGTTCAACGGCACCTGCAAGCTGGTTTTGGAAGTATCTGTGAGTCACGGGGACTCAGCAATCTCACACCCTCGCGATCAAGACTATTTAAGCTTATAGGTAAGGTAAAGGTATGAAGTGGAGCTGCAGCAAGCGACTAGCATATATGGTGGCTAACATACGCAAATGAGAGTGAGAAGAGAAGGCAAAGCACGTTCAAGAAATCTATGATCAAGAAGTGATCCTAGAACAACCTATGTCAAGCATAACTCCAACACCGTGTTCACTTCCCGGACTCCATCGGAAAGAGACCATCACGGTTACACACGCGGTTGATGCATTTTAATTAAGGTCAACTTCCGGTTTTCTACAACCGGACGTTAACAAATTCCCATCTGCCCATAACCGCGGGCACGGCTTTCGAAAGTTCAAATCCCTGTAGGGGTGTCCCAACTTAGCCCATGACAAGCTCTCACGGTCAACGAAGGAATAGACCTCCTCCCGAGACATTCCAATCAGACTCGGTATCCCGGTTCTACAAGACACTTCGACAAGTTAAAACAAATCCAGCAACACCGCCCGAATGTGCCGACAAATCCCGATAGGAGCTGCACATATCTCGTTCTCAGGGCACACTCAGATGAGAGCTCCATACAACTAAAACCAAACCTCGAGTTTCCCCGAGGGGGCGCTGCACAAGACTCTAGTTTGGACCAACACTCAGAGGAGCACTGGCCCGGGGGGGTTTAAATAAAGATAACCATTGAGTCCGCGAAACCCAAGGGAAAAAGAGGCTAGGGCGAATGGTAAAACCAATGTTGGGCATTGCTGGAGGAGTTTTATTCAAGGTGAACTGTCAAGGGGTTCCCATAATAGCCCAACCGTGTAAGGAACGCAAAATCCGGGAACATAACACCGATATGACGGAAACTAGGGCGGCAAGAGTGGAACAAAACACCAGGCATAAGACCGAGCCTTCCACCCTTTACCAAGTATATAGATGCATTAATTAGATAAGATATATCGTGATATCCCAACAAGTAACCATGTTCCAACAAGGAACAACATCTCCATGTTCCAACAAGGAACAAACTTCAATCTTCACCTGCAACTAACAACGCTATAAGAGGGGCTGAGCAAAGCGGTAACATAGCCAATCAACGGTTTGCTAGGACAAGGTGGGTTAGAGGCTTGCTTCAACAATATAGGAGGCATGATAAGCAAGTGGTAGGTATCGCAGCATAGGCATAGCGAAAGAGTGAGCAACTAGCAAGCAAAGATAGAAGTGATTTCGAGGGTATGGTCATCTTGCCTGAAATCCCGCAAGGAAGAAGAATGAGTCCATGAAGAAGATAAACGGACGTAGATGAATGGATCCTCACAACACGACGTTATCGGAACCAACCTGAAGAAGCAACACCGGAGAAGGAGCAAACAACATAGTAAACAACCAACACATGAACATGGCATGATGCACAATCAAGTATGATGCATGTCCGGTTTAATGAAGCATGGCATGGCAAAGTGCACCAAACAACACTACAAATTAAGTGGAGCTCAATATGCAACGGAGTTGCATATTGTAGAAAACACCACATAACTTATTTAGTTCGATCTCGTTTATGTACTCAGCAATATTAAATGTTGACTAACATGGCAAGAGGTGAAACATAATGAAACTATCTAACTAGGCAAGTTTAAATGAGGCCGGAACCACAAAACAACAAGTCCGGAAACTCCTCATATGCATATATTAGGTTTGTTACTATTCTGCCCTAAACATAATTTTAGAGTTGTTAAACATGCTAGGTGAGCGCATCATGTTAAACTAGGCGCTTCAATTCCTCTTATCCAATCCAACTTCCCCTGGGAGCCAAGCAGAAAAGCAAGTCCTCTAGTTATGGATGCAGTACTTCCGCGGTTTCTTTAGTTTCTTCTTGATTTGATTGAAGTTTAGGGAATTGGATGGACTGGTGTCTTTGGATATTATCCGTCCTACTTATGATCTTCCAATTGAACACACTAGTATTTTATGGATTCTTTCCCCGGTCAGCCACACCCGGTGCCATGAAATGATTGAGAACTAGGACGGGGTCGAAATGCATTTTATTCTTAGTATTAAAAAAGTATTGCATAACCGAATAATTCAAGGAGGGGCCATTTTCTACCCCATTTACATATAAGGTTTATTAAAATCCGAGTTACGGTTATTTAGTTATGAATTAAATCATTTTAACATGGCATATGAGCAAAAATTAGTCAAACAACATTTTAAGCATTTTAAACATGGGTGAAAGTTGCATATTATGAAACTAGACAAAATTCTAAGCAACTTTCATATTAAGTTTGTTTTAATATGATGCACTATTTGTGAGTAATAAAATGCATGAAGTTTGAGGGCTTTACTGCAATTCTGTCACTCTCAGGATAAATAGACAAATCATTCGCAGGAAAAAAATAGTGACTCGGGCCGAAACTGAGAGGGGCTGGGGAGCTGCTCACATCGGGCTTGACTGGGCCAGCCCGGATCGGGAAGGAAGCAGGCCAGCTTAGGGCGGTAGCTGGTGGCCCAGGAGGCGAAGGAGCTGGGCAGGCCACGGTCAACGCTCGAACGAGCGAGCCGCTGCTGCTCTCGTTTCGTTTTTGAAGAACAGAAACAGCAGCAGGCCATGGCGATGCAGAAGACGGACGGCGCGGCAACGGGGCTCCGGCTAGCTGAGGAGTCCGGCAACGAAGGGGATGGTCGGGACCCGACAGATCCGAGGAGACGAGGTGGCCGGAGTTGGAGCTCCATGGCGGCAGTTTCTCTGCAAAACGGCGGCGGTGCAACACAAATCAGAGAGAGGGAGATGAGATGAGGGGACCGGAGGAAGGCGAGAAAGGGAACCAGGGCGGCGCTCAACTGAGACGGCGACGGCGGAGATGCCCGGGACCCTCCTGGTCCAGAACGAGCGAGGCAGGAGGACTAGGGCGCGTTGGCGACCTGCTGGTCGGGTGCTGGTCGCGGCAGAGGCTCGGGGCAGGGGAGGAGCACGGCGAAGTCAAGACAGAGACGGGGTCGGGCAGAGGAGGCGCCCATGGCGTTGGACTTGGCGTCCTGCAGGTCCGGCAGGGATGGCGACCTTGACGCAGGGGAGAGGTGGAGGCGTGGATTCGGCGGGCGCGGGGTTGAGGACAAGGTGGAGGCAGCACGGTCGCCGGTTGCTGGAGAGGAGCTCCGGCGAGTTGCTGCGGGGCTGAGGGGAGAGGGTGCCTTGGATCGGGAGGAGAGGCTGGTGTTTGAAAGAGAGAGGAATTTTGGATCAGGGAGAAAACCACTGGTTCGGTGTGGAACCCGAGGAAGAGAGTGGCGGCGGTGGGATGGATCCCTAGAAATTTGGGATCTGGTCTAGGGTCAGACTAGCTATATATAGTAGGTGGGTTTGACTAGGGGCTATCTCGTCCCTCCGATCGTAATCGGACGGAAGGAAAAAAATAGTTAGGGAGTCCAAATAAGAAAACGGAGACGTTTTGTAGATGTTTGGGGATGATCCGGACACAACGGTGACGACTGCTCGGGTCGGATCCGGGACAACTTTCGGACGCGCGCGAGGGGGGCTGCGGGCTGACGAGAGAGGTTAGGTTGGACCTGGCGGTAGGTAGTGAGCTGTGTAGACAGTCTCGAGCTGACAGAAGAGAAGAGAGGGAGGCCCGGCGACTGTTTCCGGAGACCGAAAACGTCCGACATTAGACCGGCTATACTGCCGCCATAGTTATCCGTTGGGGCATCAAACAATCTCCGAATGCGATGAAACTTGACAGGCGGTCTATCTACACTATACTAAGACCACACGTCAACTCTCATCCCATTACGAGAACATTTTCCGTCCACTTATAAAATACTATTTCAGACATGCCGCGGGCGCGTGCAAGTGTGGTTGGGCTCAGAACGGACAACGGAGAGAACTCGGAGAATCTGGACGAATGCAAGTTTTAAAACATGATGATGCAATGCACATGATGACATGACAAGATGCAACACGCAAGCAAATGACAAGGCAACAACAGCGAATAACTGGAAGACACCTGGCACATCGGTCTCGGGGCGTCACAGTGGCTCTCAAGCAAAATCTCCAGCGAAACTACAATGCAACGAATAGTAAGTAACAGCAATTTCTGCGATGTCTGCAATGAACTTTTGAGCAGCTACAGCAACCAGCCTTGTTCCGTAGACCACAAAATTAGGAAATAGATTTAAAAACATGTCATTCATGTGGACCAATAATCACTGAGTTGGAGGGGAAACTGCAGTTTCTCTCAGGCTGGAACTACAACGTGCTAAAACAACCCTAAGTGGTTCCATTCATGTGGAAGAATACAGCTCAGGTGCTAAACCTGAAAACAATATGATGTGCAGAAACTAGATTTAATTTAGTATTATAGGAACTTGAATGTTGTTCACAGGTTAATCCAACCCAAGTAAAAATAGGCTAAATAGAACGGATAACTCCATCTTCTCTGTTAAGGCTGAAAAGAGAAGGCAACCATCACAGTGATCTTCTCTGTTAAGGCTGTGGGGGATTGAAGGATTGGTAAGATCTGCTCGGTTTCTTTGATTTGAAAGCTAAAGTTCGAAGCGAGTTGTGCAACATCACAGTGATCACAGAGTACAGCACTGCTAGCTAGTCATCTGCCCACGACTTCATAGAAAAAAGAAAAGTAATGTCCACATCTGACTCTTGTGTTGTCAAAATCTGAAACCAGGCATCCTTCTAAATTATAAGTACATTTCATGATTTTGACACTCATCACTTGTCAGACCCGGGATCGCGTATCTATGCACTCGTAGGAATACTACAGATAATTGAGTTTTTATCAACACTTGGAGAAAGCACAGTAAAAGGTGTTAAATGTTCCACAGAACAAAACTTTGTGGCTCAGGTAGCTAGCCTAACATAGCCGCACTGAATAATCAGCTCAAACCCGCAGACAAAATGACGCGTTCTAATCTAGCGTTGCCTTCTCTTCTCAGGGAAGCAAGGGTATGTTGCAGCCACAAGCTAACAGTAAACCAGGAACCTTAAACTTAACAGGGAAGAAAACTCCGGCATAAGAATTCTCTGTCGAAGGATTACCGGTCTGGTCTGGGGGCCAAAGACGCCATTGATGAAGGTGGCACTCAAGGTGGAGGCAGCATACCCGAATCCAAGGGCCCGAAACGCTGATATATATGAAGGAGATCAATTGCGCGTGAGAAAGAATCCGAGCATCAACTGGATAATAAGTTGGAGAAATCTCTCTGAAAGACTGAAACAGAACGCGGGGAACAAAAAGAAAGTGAATGGGGAAAAAATTCGCTCACCTGCCTATGTCTCGAAAAGGTGACGACGCCGTCCTTGTCGCCGTCGAAGAAGGCCGCGTGCTTCTGCAGCGCCGTCATGCCGCCGGCACCCGAAGCGTCGCCGTACCCCGACATCTCTGACATCTCGAAGCCGTGCGCGTTGACGAGCAGCCGCCCTTGGCGACGAGACGGTGGTGGCGCGCCAAGGGAAGAGAGTGGGGGGAAGAGGGTGTGGCGCCGCCTGGGGCGAGGGCATCGAGGGTGGGGACAGCACCGGTGGGGGAGACCGGAGACAGGCAGGGAGGTCGCCGGTGGCTGCCAAATCGGGGGAGGGTTAGGTGGAAATCCTAACCCTAGCAGAGAGGAGGAGGGGGACTCCATGGCCGTGCCTGGACTAGTGGATATGGGGAAGGTGAGGGGAGGAGGATGGCGGAGACGAGGTCGACGGTGGGTGGCGTGGCAGTGGTGGGTGGGGATGGTGTCAAATCTGGAAGGCGGGGTGATGGTGGCGGCACGATCTGGAAGGGGAGGAGGAGAGCCGAGTTGTAGGTGCAAGAGGACCGCAGGCTCCAACGCAATCTTGGGGAGGGAGACCGCGGGCTCGGCGTCGCCTGGAGGTGGAGGATCATGGTGGCGGCGAGCGGCTTGAGCGTGCGCGATGAGGGGGGAGAAGGGGCCGGCGGCGATGGATCTGGGGAGAAAGGGGCAGCGGCGATGGAGTGGGAGGGGATAGGGTTTGGGGGAGTGGTTGGGCTGCCCGGGGGTGGGAGGGGATAGGGTTCTTTTTCTTTCTCTCTCTTTTTTTCTTTAGATAAATGGGATGGGTGGATGGATGGATACCATGTCATCAATCCATGGCACAAACATTTCAACCAATCAGAACAAAGCATACGTAATTGTGTTTTTCTATGTGTTTCTATTATATTTTTTGCACAAGGGTGCATTTTGGAATGGCATAATTTGTTCAAATTATATCATACTTTGCACAAGGGTGCATCTTCGAATGGCAAACAATGTTGCCTAAAAAATTACATTTTTTGGACGAAAAATTCATTTTCCATTTTTTGAGTGCCCAAAATGAGTTTTTTTGTGAAGGACCTACCATATATTTGTTGCAAAAGTGGACCGAATCATTTTTCTAAAATACTAGGACATATTTAATACACAATTGACCAAATGGTTGAGTGTCAGAAGCTTTGATCCACCTCTCGTGAAAAAGACAAATTCCCGCCGATTCAGTTGGAAGTGGGTCAAATTTGAACTACAGCTGCCTCATAGTTGCTATTTATTTTTTTCAAAAATCATTTCTAGGTACATAAGTATCTATTTAATCAGAGAAACACCAAAAAATTCCAAAATTCAACCACTAGCTAGGAACGGTTATTCCCCGCCGTTTTGACCGCATTTTGAAACGGGCACAAAAAATTCAAAAAAACTCAAAAATTTGGGAAACCTTCGCATTGTGTCATTATATGTGGCCAAGTTCCCAGGAAAAATAACAAACTTGTAATGCGGCAATTATTTTAAAAAAAAGTGTTCTCAGAAACGAGCTATCATGTATGGAGATCAGTGGCTTTCAAGCCAAATGATCAATCTTATGGCCACATCCATGGCATAGTTTGTTTCAAATGATCTCATATTGTGCACAAGGGTGCATATTGGAATGGCAAACAATGTTGCCTAAGGAAGTTTCCATTTTCTTTGGACGAAAAAACTATTTTCCATTTTTCGAGTGCCCAAAAGGAGGTTTTTTATGAAGGACCTCCCAAATAATTGTTGCAAAATTGGACCAAATCAATTTTATAAAATACTAGGACATATTTAATGCACAATTGACCAAATGGTTGGGTGTAAAAAGTTTTGATCCACCTCTTGTGAAAAAGACAAATTTCCGCCGATTCAGTAGGAAGCGGGTCAAATTTGAACTGTAGCTGCCTCATAGTTTGCTATTTATTTTTTTTTCAAAAATCATTTCTAGGTACATAAGTATCTATTTAATCAAAGAAACACCAAAAAAATTCCAAGATTCAACCACTAGCTAGGAACGGTCATTCCCGCCGTTTTGACCGCATTTTGAAACGGGCATAAAAAATTCAAAAAATTAGGAAACCTTCGCATTGTGTCATTATATGTGGCCAAGTTCCCAGGAAAAATAACAAACTTGTAATACGGCAATTATTTTAAAAAAGTGTTCTCAAAACGAGCTATCACGTATGGAGATCAATGGCTTTCAAGCCAAATGATCAATCTTATGGCCACATCCATGGCATTGTTTGTTCAAATGATCTCATATTGTGCACAAAGGTGCATATTGGAATGGCAAACAATGTTGCCTGAGGAAGTTTCCATTTTCTTTGGACGAAAAAACCATTTTCGATTTTTCTAGTGCCCAAAAGGAGGTTCTTTTGTGAAGGACCTCACAAATAATTGTTGCAAAATTGGACCAAATCAATTTTATAAAATACTAGGACATATTTAATGCACAATTGACCAAATGGTTGGGTGTAAAAAGTTTTGATCCACCTCTTGTGAAAAAGACAAATTTCCGCCGATTCAGTAGGAAGCGGGTCAAATTTGAACTGTAGCTGCCTCATAGTTTGCTATTTATTTTTTTTTCAAAAATCATTTCTAGGTACATAAGTATCTATTTAATCAAAGAAACACCAAAAAAATTCCAAGATTCAACCACTAGCTAGGAACGGTCATTCCCGCCGTTTTGACCGCATTTTGAAACGGGCATAAAAAATTCAAAAAATTAGGAAACCTTCGCATTGTGTCATTATATGTGGCCAAGTTCCCAGGAAAAATAACAAACTTGTAATACGGCAATTATTTTAAAAAAGTGTTCTCAAAACGAGCTATCACGTATGGAGATCAATGGCTTTCAAGCCAAATGATCAATCTTATGGCCACATCCATGGCATTGTTTGTTCAAATGATCTCATATTGTGCACAAAGGTGCATATTGGAATGGCAAACAATGTTGCCTGAGGAAGTTTCCATTTTCTTTGGACGAAAAAACCATTTTCGATTTTTCTAGTGCCCAAAAGGAGGTTCTTTTGTGAAGGACCTCACAAATAATTGTTGCAAAATTGGACCAAATCAATTTTATAAAATACTAGGACATATTTAATGCACAATTGACCAAATGGTTGGGTGTAAAAAGTTTTGATCCACCCTCTGGTGAAAAAGACAAATTCCTGCTCATTCAGTAGGAAGCGGGTCAAATTTGAACTACAGCTGCCTCATAGTTTGCTATTTATTTTTTCCAAAAATCATTTATAGTTACATAAGTACCTATTTAATCATAAATACATGGTTTGGGGGCGATACGTCGAGGTTTGGACGGTGGCCGAGGCCCCCAACTCTAGAGCGCGTAAACTCACATGCCCGCCGCGTGGTCACCGCGTGACCGTGGCGTTGCCATGTGTTCTGGGCGGCCTAGGCATGTCTAGTGGGTTGGGCACTCCCCAAGTAGGTGCTAGGAAGAAAATTACAACATAAGATTCTCACGAGGAGACCGATCGATGCTCAAACATGAATTAGCAGCCAAGTGCTTGATTGGCGGTATGGGAAATGTACATGGCTAATGGGCATGAGTTTTGGCTGAGGATGATCAATTACTAAGAAGATCGTCTTCACAAATTTTCAGCTGAAAAGGAGGAGCCTAGGTGGTACTTGCTTTGCAAAATACCACACTGGACATAAATACGAATGTTGAAGCTCGACTCAAAATAATGAATGGATTGAGCTGGCATTTGGTGGAGGATGGTTATTTGGGCATAGGAAAGCACTATAGAAAATGGATACTATTTGGACATGCCAAAGTGGTACTTCCTTCACAAACTGTTGTTCTGAAAAGAATCGGAAAATGAATATTTTTGAATTATTTTTGAACTAGGCAAGGAAGGTTTTTTACATATTTGACGAAGATATGACCCAAAGAATTTATGAGATTTTTTTGGGAATTTAGGGAATGACGGAAATATAGGTTGCTTCATAACCTAGGGCAAAAACTTCCACATGAACATGACACATAGGCAAAACTGATGAGGTGGCGCCTAGTCATAGCAACCCACCACAATTTACAAGGCTATGACCATCTATATTGGTCGTTAACAACTAGAAATAAGGCAGCGGACCAGCACTGTTTGCTTTATGACCATTTCGTGTAAGGAAATTACGACCTTTCTGACCAAAATGGTCGCAATGGTTTAGGGTTTGGAGCCCCCCGAACAGCTTTTGACCAATTGGTCTCAAATGGTCATAGATCTATGACCAATTCTTCCAGGGTCACTGACAGAAGGTCACTAGTTGACATATTTCTTGTAGTGGAGTTGGGCCATTTTGCAGTCGGACCTGAGTTTTGGCCTCTTAACGGCCCATGCTCTTCATGACCAATACCAGCCCGGTTTCGCTTTAGGCCTGCTAAAGGCCCACAACACAGTTGGGCCATATACAGTCCGACCTGACTTTCAGCCTCTTAGCGGCCCATGCTCTTCATGGTCCAGTACCAGCCCACTGTCACTTTCGGCCTGCTAAAGGCCCACAATACAGTTGGGCCATATATAGCCCAACCTTAGTATTGGCTTGTTAAAGGCCTATGAAATCAAATGGGCCTACTTATTGCCTGCTTCGATGTCGACCTGTTAGCGACCCGGGAGGTAACAGGCCGAGCATTAACTGTTGCCTCGTTTCAATTATAGCGGCCCAATAGAGCTTTCAGCCTGGTTATGGCCCATTAACATAATGGGCCCAGTAGAGTTTGAACATGTCTGTAGGCCCAATTAGATAACGTCGATGCCGACCCAACTATAATTTGAGCCCATTACGACGAGCAATTATGGACAGGACAGAAACCAATCAATCAATGGCTTATGAGAATTTTGGCCCATGCGAGCCCATTAGGGAAGCCCATTAAGGGCAGTGGGCCGCTTCCTTCATTTGGGCTCACGACTGTTCATGCTAACTAATAATTTCACTGCTTTTTGCCTTCCTAGCGACCAGTTGGCTGGAATGTGAGGCGCTCTAAGCATTGGAGGAGAAGTTGTAGGGGCGCTTACCGTGGACGACAGCAGGACCCATGGTAGGTCGGGAAAGATAGCCACTTTAGAGCCATTGAGGCTCCCTTAATAAAAGATCTCGTCCTCTAAAATGATGGATAGCTCTGTTGGGGAACGTAGTAATTCAAAAAATTTCCTACGATCACGCAAGATCTACCTAGGAGAAGCATAGAAACGAGACGGGAGAGTGTGTCCATGTACCCTCGTAGACCGAAAGCGGAAGCGTTTAGTAACGCGGTTGATGTAGTCGAACGTCTTCATGATCCAACCGATCCAGGTACCGAACGTACGGCACCTCCGTGTTCAGCACACGTTTAGCACGATGACATCCCTCGAGCTCTTGATCTAGTAGAGGGTCGAGGGAGAGTTCCGTCAGCATGATGGCGTGGCGACGGTGTTGGTGATGTGATCCATGCAGGGCTTCGCCTAAGCACTATGACAATATGACCGAGGTGGTAAACTGTGGAGGGGGGCACCGCACACGGCTAGAAACAACTGTTGTGTCTTCAAGGGGTGCCCTGCCCACGTATATAAAGGAGGGAGAGGGAGGAGGCCGGCCTTAGGGGGTGCGCCATAAGCGGGGAGTCCTACTAGGAATCCCAGTCCTAGTAGGATTCGGCCCCCCTTCTTTTCCTTCTCATGGAGGGGGAGGGGAGAAGGGGAAGGAGTAGGAGAAGGAAATGGGGGTGGCGCCCCCTTCCCTAGTCCAATTCAGCCTCATCCCTTAAGGGGGGCACAACAGCCCCTTGTGGGCAGGTTAGCCTCCCTCCTATGGCCCATATGGCCCATATCTTTCCCCCCCCCCCGGGGGGGGGGGGGGGGGGTTCCGGTAACCCCTTCGGTACTCCGGTATGTACCCGATACACTCTAGAACCCTTTCGGTGTCCGAATACTTCCTTCCAATATATCAATCTTTACCTCTCAACCATTTCGAGACTCCCCGTCATGTCCGTGATCTCATCCGGGACTCTGAACAAACTCCGGTCACCAAAACACATAACTCATAATACAAATCGTCATCAAACGTTAAGCGTGCGGACCCTACGGGTTTGAGAACTATGTAGACATGACCGAGACACATCTCCGGTCAATAACCAATAGCGGAACCTGGATGCTCATATTGGATCCTACATATTCTATGAAGATCTTTATCGGTCAAAGCGCGTAACAACATACATCATCCCCTTTGTCATCAGTATGTTACTTGCCTGAGATTTGATCGTCGGTATCCTCATACCTAGTTCAATCTCGTTACTGGCAAGTCTCTTTACTCGTTCTGTAATGCATCATCCGTAACTAACTCATTAGTCACATTGCTTGCAAGGCTTATAGTGATGTGCATTACTGAGAGAGCCCAGAGATACCTCTCAGATACTCGGAGTGACAAATCCTACTCTTGATCTATGCCAACTCAACAAACACCTTCGGACACACTTATAGAGCATCTTTATAATAACCTAGTTACGTTGTGATGTTTGATAGCACACAAGGTGTTCCTCCGGTATTCAGGAGTTGCATAATCTCATAGTCAAAGGAATATGTATAAGTCATGAACAAAGCAATAGCAATAAAACTAAACGATCATAATCCTAAGCTAACGGATGGGTCTTGTCCATCACATCATTCTCTAATGATGCCATCCCGTTCATCAAATGACGTCACATGTCTATGGTCAGGAAACTTAACCATCTTTGATTAACGAGCTAGTCTAGTTGAGGCTTACTAGGGACACTGTGTTTTGTCTATGTATCCACACATGTATCAAGTTTCCGGTTAATACAATTCTAGCATGAATAATAAACATTTATCATGATATAAGGAAATATAAAATAACAACTTTATTACTGCCTCTAGGGCATATTTCCTTCAAGCTCGGCATCCTCGTGGAAGCCAGGGTCATCGCCACGAGAATACACCCCTGGCTCGGGCACTGGGCAGCTTACTGTCTTGACCTAATATTTTCATCTCTGTTCGAATATGTTGAACATCTATTCAGAGATATAAAAGCACTGCTCGGATAGACGAGATAGTTTGAGGAAGACTCACCGCTTCGACGGGTCCATAGTACGAGAAGCCGTCCATAAACTTCTGTTTGGCAAAATCCTCCCTCTCCCCCTTGTATATTCCGGCTAGAGTGGCAGCCATGGCTACCTGATCCTTGAAACCTCCTTGAATAGATTGGTTGCATTGTCCGTTCCATTGTACATCCATAGTGGTTGCATGCGTTGCTGAAGGGGTTGAACTCTTCGGTCGATGGTCTTCGCCATCACGTCGATGATGGTGAGCCCATTGTGTGTCAAGCACCTCACTTGGGCGGCAAGACGAGCCACATCGGGATCATCTTTTTGCAAGGAACTCTTCGGCTGCCAGTTGAAACGCTTCTTTAGGCGCGGGGAAGAAGATTGGAAGCCCGGAGCGGGCGGGATCATAAAGAGGTACATCGGCCATGTAGAACCACTCGGTGGTCCATGTGTCGGTATTATCTCTAGGGGTACCCGTTGGATATCCGGTTCCCGCAATACGACATACCTCGGCTCCGCCCACCCCAGTAACAGGGCATCAAATAGAAATACTTCTTCCATAGCCTGAAGTGTGCCTCGCATCCAAGGTACATCTCGCAGAGGGCAACGAATCCCGCGACATATAGGATGGAGTTGGGCATGAGGTGGTGGAGTTGGATCTCGTAGAACTCAAGTAGACCTAGGAGGAATGGATGGATGGGAAATCCAAGGCCCCGTAGTAACAAGGGGACAAAGCAGGCTCACTCCTCCCCGTGTGGAATGGGATAGCTACCCGCATGCGCTCGCCCATCTAGAGGTATTAAGCCAGAGCGGGTGGAAGCAAGATCTGGGTCCAACATATATCCTTGAGTGGCGAGCCGGTCTAGTTGGAGACGGGTGACGGAGCAGCTTCCCCAGTCACCTTTAAGGGGCATGTGGGGGTGCTTTGATGAGCCCATGCCATTTGCCATTGCTGAAGCTCTCGAGCTAAACTTCTGAGAAAAGATTTCGCGCTGGGGCGGAAGGGGGGAGAAATGGGATGCGGTTTTCGTCGCCACCTTGGGTTATATGCCCATTTAATAAAGCAAGGGGCGATGCTTCGACATCTAGTCATAAAACAAATAGCTCCCTATATGGCATGTGGATCGAGAATAATTGTTTTAATAACAAAAAGGGTCGCACATGGTGGGGCCCGTGGCCAAATCATGGGGAAAGTCCTGGATTAGGAAGACCACATCCTTCTGACACGTGGAACCCAAAGATATATTACGCGCATGGAGGCCAAACTCAAATTGATGGAAGGAATTCGCCTGCCAAGCCGAAGACTACAAGACGAAAACATTGGTCCCAGGAGGGATCTTACGTCCTCGGCTTCGAAGACAAGTTCAGGGGCTACTTACGGTGTCCTAGACTAGCGGGTACCAACCTAGTTGGGCCACAGTCCATAGACCAAGCTTACGGCCCGCCGATCTCTCTGGCTCAGCTGTGCATGCGCACGTGCTGGATGTTTGGGCCTTTAGGAGATGCCGGATGTCCAGGTAGGCCGTATGTCTGGCCTGGAGGCTGGTCGCGCTAATGATGTCCTTGGCCGGATTTCCAGGGCGATGTCGGATGTCGTGGCTCAGGTGCTGGATGTCCAGGGCACGGCTGGATGTCCGACAACTGGAGCTTCTGCGGCTGCTGCCTTGTTGTTGTTGCCCGTGTCTTCAGGTGCGGATGTCTGGGCTCGGGGCCCGAAGTCCGGCCACTATAGCACCTTGACACTTCCTCTTGTCGCGTGCCTTCATCCGCATTCGTGGTGGCTTGGTCTTCATCCCGAGTGTCTTCAAGGTCGCTTGCTGGTACCTAAGCAACATAGCATCTCCGCTTGAGGTAGTAGCCATGTCTCATGTGGTTCATATGGAAGCTCACTGAGAGATGTCACCTCGGTCTTGATAGCTATTGCATGTGCTCTTGTCATCATTCCACTTGGTGCTTTAGGGGATGATGGTTGGTCCATGGAGATGACCGTTGGATGCTCCGCATGAAAACCCTTAATTACCATTCGGTAAGAACTATAACTTAAATCAATACAAGAGATGAAGATTGATTCATGTGCTCTATGTGGGTTCTATACTCTTACTTTGAAAAGGCTACAACTAAAGCCTGCGCACTTGCTGGCCATCATGTACACTACTAAAGAGGTCGTCAACAAGTATAGCGATGTGTATGCACAAATGCTAAACCGGGTGGCAAAGTGGTACGCCACTCCTTCAACTCGTAAGATGATTTTCTCTATGTTGCTCTATGTGTTGGTCTCGCAAGTTAATTTGCTCTATTTTCTTTCCTGTTGACAACAAGTCATTCACGGTGATACATTGTTTCTTTGTTGAGAAAGCCGATGGTACATTGTTGGTTCAAGTTGAATAAGCAAAGCAAGTGGAGCACCATTGCCCATTCCGCCAAGATCGCCGACACCAACAAGTGATGAAGGTGGTGATCCGACCATTAGAGGAGGGCTTGCACCGACCACCCATGTGCCTAGGTCGAGAAGGGGGAAGTGGGAGACGAAAAAGGGGAAGCGAGAAGGGGCGGGGGACAAAGATGACGGAGAAGTTCGAGGTCATCGTGGCAAAGAAGTGAGAGGCATGTGCTAAGCGCAATGAGATGAAGAAGGAAAAGAATGCAAAGAGTTTTGGCATGTTCATGAAAATCCAAAAAAGGAAATTAAGCTCGAGGAGAGAAAACTTGCGATCAAGGAAATTCCCGGGGAGCAAAAGATCTTGTATGTCAAGGCGGACGACTTGGATCTGGATGCGACGAAAATTGTTCACGACTTCCATGCTACAATGTACAAATGCTTTGCGCAAAAGCAGGATGAAAAGGCAGTCGAAAATTGAGCATTTGGCACGGACAACCAATTATTTTCCTTTTAGGATCAATGAATGCAAAAAAAATTGTTCAACATCTGGTGTTTTTGCTATTAATTGCATTTTTTGTAACTATTTAAATGCATGGCCGAATTACTCTTAATTTAGATGAATTTCTCAAAAAAAAGATCAACCAAGTAGAACAGATTTAGGGAAGTGTTTATTTCAACCGATTGATTTCGTCATGTCATCAACCGTGTCGCGGAATGTCCGATCCAGCTGGATCCTGCGACGGTCGTGTCTCCCGCACGCATGCCTTGCTGCGTAGTGGCTGCGTCAAGTGGCTGCATGCACGCCTTGCTTCCCATGGGGTTCACACAACACAACCTTATCTCCTTACCTTTCCGTGCACACACGTGAGCTAGCCATCAGTTTTCCCTTCGTCTCTAACCTCTGGCCTCTCGCTGGTCTCTGCTAGACTGCTACTCTCCGCCATGAGCGTGACTGGTCAAGCACAGCGTGCTCCAATCAACGGCGCAATTCCGCCGGTTGTGTTGTAATACAACACATCGCCATGCGACGCAGCACCCGCAACGCTGCAGAGACGCTTAGGTGCTGCGACGTAGCACCGGTAGACGGCTGCACGCTGCTGCGATGCACCCACTAGTCGGCATTGCAACCTGGATGGGGGCGTGAAGCTGATGGTCATCGATGCTTCTGGGTAGCGCTCGTCGGCGTTGGTGGTGTTGTAATGTAGCACAAGTCGGTACTGCACGGCTGTCGACCACATCCCCGTAGCTGCGATAAGTGGGGTGACCTCACCGGCGACAGCTGCTGTAGCGTAACACGTGAGAGAGTTGCGTATGTGCTGCCATGGGCGCGCAGGCGCGATGCTGTATGGTCGTCGGGCTGCCGTGCAACACTCGTCGGCGTTGTCGGTGCTGCAACGGCTGTCGCCTGCATCCGTGAAGGCGTCCTCACCGGCCACGGCTATTGCAACGCAACATTGGAGAAAGTTGTGTGCTGCGAGGGGCACGGAGGCGCGATGCTGCAAGTTCGGCATCGTGGAAGCATAGTGGAAGCGATCGGACGCACCTGTCGCAGCATCGCCATGGCTGTCGAAGGCTCGAAGCACACCGTCACAACATCATCGACGCAGCCGACTGCCGTCGCAGCATCGTCAAAGCAATCTGGCGACCGTTGCAGCATCGCGATGGCTGTCGAAGCACACCGCCGCGCCATGTCGCTCCATTATGGACTGTCATTTAGCCTCCAAAGTTCTCATGCTACTGCCATCCACTTGCTAGAAATAAAATACACCACTTCTGCTGGCATACCATTACAAGCCGTATACGTACATGGCTGGAAGTCGCCACGCCTCGCCTAATAATGCAAGTACAGCTGCTGAGATGTTGTTGTGAGCACAACGCTGCGTGCATGTGAACGTACGAGTACGGCTGTGAGGCGTGAAAGAAAATGACTGCAAACAGCTAGGGGCCGACGGGCTTTGCTGGGGAGCATGCACATGTAAATCAGACGGACGCGGTGCTTTACATCGGACGGTTGCAAAGGTGACTTACAAAACAGGATCCATCGCCCGACTTACGCCTAGCATCGCCCAAAGATTTAAGAGGTCGTTTGGTACACATCATTTCGGGCGAATTTGGTGGAATTCATTTGCGAATTCCGGTTTCAACTTGTTTGGCTGCCACACATTGACCATTGGAATTGAATTGTCGTTTCCACCCAAATCCCTGCCCCCTCCCCGTCATTCCTGTGGATTTGCCAGCTCTCCTCCTCCCCGACACCACTCTCCCTCCCCAATCCTGCTCCTCCCCATCCATGGCGCTCCGATTCGCCGCCACCAGCGAGCCCTCCCTCCTCCGCCGATCCCTCTTCTTCATTTCTTATCCTTTCCCATCTCCTATTCCTCACCTCCCCCTTCAATCCCCCGACCCCCAGTTGCTCCGCCCCGTGCTCCGTCCTGCTGCCGGGAGCAGCGTCCGATGACCACAGTTGCCCCGCCCGGACCTCCGTCCTGCTGCCGGGAGCAGCGGCCGGTGACCCCCAGTTGCCCCGCCCGCAGTCCCTGGTAGGTCTCCTCCTCCACCTCTTCTCTATCCCCCCTCCCACACACGCACTTCTCTTTTCTTGAACCCTAACCTCACTAAATCATCAGATTTAGTACCGGATCGACCTCAAGCACACGGGATCTGGACACCTCCAGAGGAGATTGACATCTTGACCATCTCTGCACCTTATCCCTGTTGAGGGCAAATTTTTGGCAAGGTTCGTCTAACTAAGCTTTTACATTTGTACCAATGGAAATCTCTGTTCCAAGTTAATTAGCTCCTGATGCATACCCCATTGTCGTGTACTCCCTGTTAAGAAAGAGATGATGCTCGTGTACTTGTAATTGCTGCCGTATTTGGGAGAGGAAGACGTGCCATTCCATTCCAAGTAGCAGAACATAGAGCCAGTTGTACTTGCTAGTAATAGTGCATCTCTGGCTGGCTCTTGCCGCAAGTTGATTAGGATTTGCAGAAATTGGATCTTTGATAGGAACTTTAAAAGATGCAAATATGGCAGGTTTTAGACGTAATGGTTTGATTACGTTCTGCTGCTCTTTGTAATGCAGCTATGTTTTAGCCTTTTAGGACAAATATTGCCAAAGATGGGAAAGGTTGCTCTGTTTTCATTTTAGACTCTAAAAAGCGCGCAAGAGCTCTGGAGAGGGTGTGTTATCAGTTCTTACAAAAGTCAGATTCACCATATTTTGCATTCATTATTCAGGTCTGCTGCTAGCTCAATAAGTTTAGGAATAGATTGATCTGTTGTGGTTTTTGTAGCCTCTTATAGAAAACATTAGCAGACTGCTACGTTGGCCGGTGCTAATTAATTAGTATGTGGGTTAACTTTCAGGTTGAAATATTTAGTTGAGTTGCCTATATGCATATTGGTTGTTGGTCCATCCGGTTGCACTTTTCAGAAATTAAGCTCCTATATAACCACATATACACTAAGCTGGGTATGCATAGCATCATCCTCATATGCATAGCAGTGCAGTGCGCACACTGCACACACACTCCCTGTCTCGTTAAACCACATGCATATAACCATCTTATTTGTCCAACATGAATCGGCTCTAACAAGATGGTTTTTTTTTTCAATTTTCATTTACTTCTCAATATAGATGTCGGACTTGCACGTTAACATCATTGCATCATGATGAGAGGAGGAAGAAAAGAAAGAGGGCAGCAGCTGGATTTTTTGTGTCGGTTGTCGTGATAGTTCAACACACCTATTGTCGGAGGAGGATTAGAGAGCTTGATGATTTCAGCGAGGATGAGACGGAGATTAAGATTAGAAAGAATATGCTTAAATAAATTTATCAAGGTTCTAATAAGTACTGTTATGATAGTTTGCGCCTAACTACATGGTCCTTTGTGGACCTATGCGCTATCTTGCGTGAAAGATGTGGTTTGTGCGACACTTTTGTGTATCAGTCGAAGAATCAGTCACAATCTTTTTGCGAGAAATATTTTGTTTGCTGGAGGTAATTAGAGGGAGAGAATGAGATATAGGTAAAAAAACACATTTGCCCTTCCTTGCGTCGTCTCCTCCGAGGCGACCCGGGGGCCCCAAAACCTAGCGCCGCCAGGCTCGGCCAGCAGCTACTCCTCGTTAGGTGGCGGGCGCTTGAGGTGGGGGATGTTCGATCCCCTCTCGGTTGCGTGGCTCGGTGGATCCAGGCAGGTCGACAGGTGTCCATCCGGCAATGGTGATATTGTGTGACTTCTTGTGTGACAACGTTGGCGGCTTCGGGCGAAGTTGGGCTGCTGTTGAGCTTTGGTAGTCGGTCTCATCCGGCGGGTTCGAGGGGTTGCCGTCCCTCGCTTGTCTTCCTTGCGGAGGTGTGATGATGATGACACTAGATTGCAACCTCGACGGTGCTTTTCTCCTTGACGGTGTGTGTGTGTTCTTGTGTGGGTTGCCAAGTCGCCATGTGTGCCTTATGTTTTGCGGGCGTGTTATGATGGTTTTCGCCCGGTTTTTCGTTGATTAACTGGGCAACTCTCTTCGACCTTTTTTTAATGAATCGGGCCCTAAGGGACTGCATTTTGAAAAAAAACACGAGAGGTGGGAATAGATTACTTGTGCTGATGCCTTGTATTTTTTTACTCCATATATGCACTACTTGAAGGTAGTTTTGTTGATCTAGGTGGATTATGTCTTATTCTACAAAAGAAAATATATAGCTTTCTGAAATGTGATGACTTGCAATACTGCCTATAAATAAATTAAGATGGAGTTTTAGAAGCTTCGCATTTTATAAATACTTCAGTAAGTTTGCTTCTCGTCATATTTGCAGGACAACAAAGAAGCCACATGTTCAAGTCTGTTCAAGTCTTACTTGAGTGATCGTGATGCAAGTTTAAGCCTCTTCAAGTCTTACTAGAGCGGTTCTGATGCAAGTTCAAGCTTCTTCAAGTCTTACTAGAGTGGTCCTTATGTAAAAGTTCAAGCCTCTTGGATGCAAATATTTATTTTTTATGGTTCTAATGCATTTGTGATGGCACACTGTAGTCTTTCGTGTTCCTTCTTAACACAAGCTATTGGAAGAAAATGGTTGAAACTGATGTTGTTCAGATCCTTTTGATCTTCATTCAATCGAGAAAAGGATCAACTGATCCACCTCTTTACTTTTTGGTTTTTATTCGGCTGTTTCAGCATAGGTTGCATTTTAAAACAAAAGAAAAGAGCAAGTTCCCACAGGCGAAGAGCTGCTTCCGAGAAATCTTTTACCCCCTTTACGCCCTTCGGGGCTGCTAACAACGAGCTAATACACAGGAACGGCACGGCTCCTACACCGCTTAAGATCATTGAAAATGCACAATGTGTTGAATGTACAGACTAAGATGTGCATGCTGATTATTTGTAATTTAAACCATATGGACGGGTGAATCCACATTGAAGATGCCCTAGCCACACGATATTCCTGAGTCGCCCGACGATCGACACTTGCCATCTTCGGTCGCCTCGAATAAACAAAGCCCGGCGCCACATCACGGCCTACACGGCGATAAGATGCAGACGGGTACACGAGCCGGGCACAGCGGGTAAACGGAATGGAGCTCCTTTTCCTCGCCTTGCTTCCAGGCCTCCCGCGTAGTCATGCGGGGCCCACTGCCCATGCGCTTTTCTACTACAGCCGCAAGTTCAAAAGCATCCGTCTCAACCACCAATGCAACCCGTACGGCTCGGGACCACCCAACCCCGCATCGCCGCATGAAGGGAGGCGTGGAGAATCTGGGTCGTCCGCTGAGTCCGGCCTTCGTCAGCCACGAGTTGCCCTGCCAACATCGGACGGTTGTGACAGGGGGGATGCACAGCATCGACGGCTCAGATTGTGGGCGAGCATCGGTGGAGCGCGCGAGACCACACGTTTTGGGGTGCCCTGGGAAAAGCGTGGGGTTAGCGAATAGGTTTTAGCCAGGTGGCCTTTAGTGTGGGCCCGTGGAGCGAGGCCACTTTGGGTCATTTCCCACCGCAAATATTCAGCTATTGGTATTGACTGCCCTTTTGTGTTTTTGCCTTCGGGCCCTTGAAAGAGTGTGTTTTGAGTCCCAACCACAAATTACTTTTGCAGCCCATGGGTAGTACAGACGCTCACTTATCCTACAAGAGGCTAGAATCATCGAGTACAAATACAAATGCTAAATATCTACGCCACTATATAACATATGAATAATTTTGAATGAAGACAATCCAACCATAATAGATGACAAATCTGAGTACTATTAGTCATTAGATATCATCTTTACTTCACTAGATTCTACCTGATATAGAATCTAGAAGATTCCATTGTTGAGCATGAAAATGCACGAATCTTCAAACACAAGCACTAGTCCTTTGCTCTTGAACAGTGACGAATCTAGAACTGGACCAACATGGGGACAACATTGCAATGGGTAGCATTTTTGTCAAAAAATATTACAAATAGTTAATAAAATATTGAATATACATGTGAATGCATTAGTAAAGAAAGTTCAACAAATTGTTTATGGGGGCCATGGCCCCCACGCCCCCACCCCTAGATCTGCCACTGCTCTGGAACATTCCACACATTAATTATCCAAACAAGCATTCCAAATGAATTACCGATCTTTCTTATTCACGATTTACAATGCACAATATGTACAAAGCTCAAAATACAAGCACCTCATCTTTGTTTTAGAATCTCCCATGCATTAATTATCCAGATTGTTTTATTCTAAGTGAATTACCATTCTATTCACAATATGCACAAACCTCAAAACACGAGCATTTTTTTTGTTCTAGAATATCCCATACTTTCATTATCCGGACTTCTTTTCTTCTAAATGAACTATCATCCCTTTTCAACTTTGTGGTTTATAATACACATCATCCATACACTTGTCATTTTTTTCTAGGCTCTTCCATACCTTAATGTCGCAAGTTTTTTCTTCATTTGACAAAAATTGTTGCTCACTTTTACTTCACGATATTTTTGTTCAAGGCCTATCATAACAGGTACATAAATTACATTTATATTTGAAAATGCAAAACTAGCTACTCAAAATTGCGGTACGAGATACCTAAAGATAAATGTGTCCGATCACAAGAGTTTCATGTAGTATTATGACATGCGGTCTTCGAATATTTTGTAATTATAATCTGATTTTTGATAGGATGAAATATGTGAATTAAGTACATCCACGTCATGGATTAATGACTCAAAACTTACATACTTACCTTCTATAATGTGTCATGACGATCTTAACTCATACGTTGGTATCTAAGCAATGTGCAATGCACCGTGCACCTTACTAATAAATAAAGTGTAGGTTGATGAGTCATTCTGTGTGGTTGGACTACTCGATTTTTCATGATTTTTTTCAACATTATCTTCTCTGCATTAATGAACGTAGAGACCAATGAATTACACCTATGTCAGATACATAATCAAACACTAGGAAACCACTATCACACTAGAAGTTCTTTTCTAAAAATTATGACTATGATGCGTACTAAATGCACCTGTTATATTCATGGCATAAGTAAATTTAAATACAGTAAAGAAATCATCCAATGGCTAGATGGTTAGGAAGGTGGTGGTACCTCTAGTTCATCAAGGATAAAACTCCAGGTTTAAAACTTTGGTATCTCATTAATGTGTTTTATTTTTTGCAATGAGGGATGATGTCCCGTCAATAGCAAGGCGTAAAACAAAATTTAAATACTATAGACCATTAAAGCTATCATTGTTATAAATTATGGGGTCTCTAGGCACGAGAGGCATAGAGTAAACTAGCCTATCCTGCGCGGCGGTACGCCACGTCTGTCGATACGGTGTTGTTATATTGATTATGGTTTGATTGGCTTAAACCTCTCTTCTCTCTTGGTGGACACACACTTACGGTTACGGGCAACAAATGCTCTTTTCCCTTTCTTAGCAATCATACTTATTTTTGCATACATGGGGTAAGCGCGACACAGGTCGCGCATTGTTGGCGTGTTACATTGAGATTTGTGTGTGGTAGAGAAAGGGTTATGTGTTGATCATTTTGTTGTTTGATTGGTTAGGTCAGACTTCTTTTCTTCTAAATGAACTACTATCCCTTTTCAACTTTGTGGTTTATAATACACATCATCCATACACTTGTCATTTTTTCTAGACTCCTCCATACCTTAATGTCGCAAGTTTTTTCTTCTTTTGAAAAAATTGTCGCTCACTTTTACTTTACGGTATTTTTGTTCAAGGCCTATCATAACAACTACATAAATTACATTTATCTTTGAAAATGCAATACTAGCTACTCAAAAATGCGGTACGAGATACCTGAAGACAAATGTGTACGATCACAAGAGTTTCATGTAGTATTATGGCATGCGGTCTTCGAATACTTTGTAATTATAATTTGATTTTCAATAGGATGAAATATGTTAATTAAATCTACGTCCACGTCATGGATAAATGACTCAAAACTTACATACTTACCTTTTATAATGTGTCATGACGATCTTAATTCATACTTTGGTTATCTAAGCAATGCGGAATGCACGTGTACCTCTCTAATAAATAAAGTGTAGGTTGATGAGTCATTTTGTATGGTTGGAAAATTTAACTACTCGATTTTTCATGATTTTTTCAACATTATCTTCTCCACATTAATGAACGTAGAGACCAATGAATTACACCTATGTCAGATACATACTCAAACACTAGGAAACCACTATCACACTGGAAGTTCTTTTCTAAAAAATTATGACTACGATGCGTAATTAACTAGACGCACCTATTATACTCATGGCATAGGTAAATTTAAATACAGTAAAGAAATCAACTGATGGCTAGATGCTTAGGAAGGTGGTGGTATCTCTAGTCCCACCAAGGATAAAACTCTAGATTTAAAACTTTGGTATCCCATTAATGTGTTTTATTTTTTTCAATGAGGGATGATACCCCGTTAATAGCAAGGCATAAAAAAAAATTTAAATACTATAGACCATTAAAGTTATCACTGTTATAAATTATGAGGTCTTTAGGCACGAGAGGCATAGAGTAAATATGAACATTTTCCTACTTCCCTTACGTGATAAGGAAGATCACCAACCAGTTTCTTTCATGAAAGACACAATAAGTTGTAAACAAAGGAGTGCACTAACTGGTGAATGTTATGCATTTATAAATATAAAACCCGAATGAATCATCCCCATGTGCACTCCATTGTCCATCTTGCATGCATGCAGAAAAATACAAAATATGATGTAGACGTAGATTTTTTTCATATTCTGAAAATTCAAAATATTTTCTAGCTTAAACTGTTGGTTGATTCAAAATCATGTTCAATGCTAAATCATTAAATCCATCGTAAGGAGACCTTTCAAACTATATCACATGCTGGTATATTCTGACAATTTTTTTCAGGTTGGAAGTTATCACTCGATACTATAAGAGTTACCAATATTGTTCATATGCCATTATTGGTAAAAAAATACATGGGGTATCGGACAACTCATTGATTATTATTGATTCCAAAACTAGACCTCTCCGCAGCCACCCATGTAACAACATCACTTATATAGTTGTGATTGCGATCTAACATACTTGATAATTGTAGCATGTGCAACTAGTAGATATAGTTCCCTCATGTTGGTAGCTATCACATGGGCGGCTAGGTAAGTAGATAACTGACATGTTGGTAACTATTGCATGGCAACCGACACTATAGTTATCTAATGTTGGCAACTTTAGCATGGACATCTTCATAACTTTAGCACGTGCAGCGTGATAACTTCAACATGAGCAGCCTGGTAACCTTAGCATCATCAGCTTGGCAACTATATCATGAACAACCTAATAACTATAGCATTATCATCCTAGTAACTTCAGCATTAGTAGCCTCGTAAATAGAGGATAAGTAGTCTGATAACTTCATAACGGTAACTACGTAATAGCCATGTTGATAACTATAGCATGAGTCCTGGTAACTTTAACATTAGTTGTCTGGTATCTATAACGTGAGCAATCTGATAACTTTAGCATTAGCAACCTAATAACTATAGTATGAACAACCCGACAACTTCACAATTGCTATGTTGGTAAGACAATAACTACATACTAACAAGGTCGATAACTATAGCTTTAGCAGTATGGTAACTATGATAGGAGCAGCCTACTAAGTATAGCGTGAGTAGCCTGATAAGTTTAGCATAGGAATCTTTGTAACTTTATAATGAGCAACATGGTGCATACCAGGGGCGGAGCTTCGTCAGTGTGACGCCCGGATAATTAGCCTATAGAAAAACTCTGCTAATGATGCCACGTCACCTCCATTTCTGTTACTAATCCCTCGTTAGTTCAAAAACTGATTCAACATTCAAATTCCAAATATGGCATACAACAAAAGTTTTCAAACAATAAAACAAAATTGTTCGGTTTGTCCCAAATAATTCATAAGCAATATTGGTGGATAAACCAAGTCCTTATAAAAAGTTTAAATGCACTTAACTAAATAAAACGGTAGCAAAACAATTAATTTGATGCTTTTAAATTAGTAAACAAATGTTAAACTAGTTGATGTAGTCACCAAACTTGTTAAGGTCGTGGGTTATTCAGAGACATTAATTTAGAAGCTATTGTCATATTTTACAAAACTAAAGAAATTAAAAGTAAAATAAAACAGAAAAGGAAAAATAATAAAAAAAAGAAAATGCAAAACAGAAACAGAAAATAAAATAAGAGGCAACTCCCCCTCTCTGGGCCACGACCCAGCTGGCCTCTGGGCCAATCAGGCCGCTAGGCCAGCCCACGCCCCCCACTCTCTCTGGCCTACAAGGCCACTCCCCCCCGAACCCTAACCGCACCCACGACCCCCACTCCATCCCACTTGCCCCACTCCCTCCCCCGATTCCCCTGGATCGGGATCGATCCCCTCTCTTCCCTAGTCTCCCCCAGCGCGCACCGGCCCCTCGCGCTCGACGCCGCCGCCCAGTGCCGCCCCGGCCCTGTCGCCGACCACCGCCACTCGCCGGACGCCTCCCCGCTCCTCCCTCAGCCCCTAGGTTGCATATGGGGATCGACCCCATCGCGCCTGGCTCCACCTCGCCGGAGCCCCTCACCGTCTTCCCTGAATCGCCGTCGCCTTGTCGTCCTCGCCGGACCTCCTCGTCCTCCTCCCCGAGTTGCTCCCGGCGCCCCACTGCCCGGACCCCTACAGCCCCCGGTGAGGCCCCGAGCCTTCCCCCTCGCCATTCCCCCGTTCATCGCCGTCGATCGCACGACGCGAGCCTCGCTCGTTCGCCCATGGCCTGTCGGCGTCGCCCGTTCGCGCCGCCCGCGTCGACCTTCCCCGCTCGTCGCTGCACCTGCTGCTGCAGATGCTGCGTCCCACCGCGCCGACCGGCCCCGTCGTCTCCTCCCCCCGCGCACACGCACACGGCCGCGGCCTCCTCCCCGCACCACGCCTGGAACGGCGCCCCAGCATGCGCATTCTCCCCTGCCGCCTGAACCGTGCCGCCTCCACTCCGTCGCGCCGCGCCACCCAGTTACCCCGCCTCTTGCCTCGGCACCGTCGTGCTAGGACGCGCCGGCGTCGCCCTCACCTGATGCCGGATTGCCCCGCCCGCTGGTCGCAACCAGCTTCGCCATGCCCCGCGCGCCCCTGGGCGAGCAACGTAACGGGCGCCCATGCACCCGCATCCATCGCTTGTTCGCCCGCACCGCTGCCTGTTTGCCCGGGTCCACTATGGCCTCTAGGCCAAATTACATATGGGCCCCGCCCACAGAACGTTTTGTAAAAAAAGGAATTAAAAATAAATAAATAATAATAAATAAAATTAATAATTAATTAATGAATGAATTAAGTAATTAAAGAATTAATTAAACTAATTACTCCTGTTTAATTAATCTAATCAATTAGTTAAGTTAATTAAACCCTAATTAGACTAAGCAGTGTATGACATGCGGGACCCACCTGTCAGGTTGACCAGGTCAACTATTGACGTCATGCTGACGTCAGAAAACACTATTCTTGATAATGTTGATTTAATTAATTAAATAAATCCTAAAAATGATTTAAATCTTTTAAAATTAATATAAAATAAACCGTAGCTCGAATGGAAAAACTTTGTACATGAAAGTTGCTCAGAACGGCGAGATGAACCCGGATACGCAGCCCGTTCGTCCGCCACGCATCCCTAGCATAGCAAACACACAACTTTCCCCCTCCGGCTCCTTTGCCCGAAAACGCGAAACACCGGGGATACTTTCCCGGATGTTTTCCCCCTTCACCGGTATCACCTCATACCGCGTTAGGGCACCCCTAGCACCACTACTTGCCATGTCATGCATCGCTATGCATTTGTTTGCATTATATTTATTGTTTCTTCCCCCTCTTCTCTCGCTAGACACCGAGACTAACGCCGCTGCACCCAGTACGACTACGGAGTTGACGACCCCTCTCTCTTGCCAGAGCAACCAGGCAAGCCCCCCCTTTGATCACCAGATATCGCCTACTCTCTCTCTATACTGCTTGCATTAGAGTAGTGTAGCATGTTACTGCTTTCCGTTAATCCTATCCTGATGCATAGCCTGTCCTTGCTACTACTGTTGTTACCTTTACCTGCAATCCTAATGCTTAGTATAGGATGCTAGTTTATCATCAGTGGCCCTACATTCTTGTCCGTCTGCCATGCTATACTATCGGGCCGTGATCACTCGGGAGGTGATCACGGGTATTCACGGGTATATACTATACTTTATACATGATACATGTGGTGACTAAAGACGGGTCGGCTTGTGGAGCACCCGCGAGTGATTCACGGATTTGGGGCTGAAAGGACCTTTGTCCCAACGGCCCTCTGAGTGGATCTTTGTGGCGAAGCGACAAGGCAGGTTGAGACCACCTAGGAGAGAGGTGGGCCTGGCCCTGGTCGGCGTTCGCGGTTATTTCAAAATAACACGCTTAACGGGTTCTTGGTATTTGATCTGAGTCTGGCTACCGGCCTATACGCACTAACCATCTACGCGGGGACAGTTATGGGCACTCGACGTCGTGGTATCAGCCAAAGCCTTCGTGACGTCAGTGACTGAGCGGCGCACACCGGATAGGAACGTAAGCCTGCTCTTGTATTAAGAGGGATAGTTCTGCTTCCGGCCGCCCTCGCAACGTGCAGGTGTGCAATGGGCGATGGGCCCAGACCCCTGCGCCATAGGATTTAGACCGGCATGCTGACCTCTCTGATGTGCCTAGGTAGGGCTGCGACGTGTTGATCTTCTGAGGCCGGGCATGACCCAGGAAAGTGTGTCGGACCAAATGGGATCGAGCGTGTTGGGTTATGTGGTGCACCCCTGCAGGGAAGTTAATCTATTTGAATAGCTGTGATCTTCGGTAACAGGATGACTTGAAGTTGTACCTTGACCTTATGACAACTAGAACCGGATACTTAATAAAACACACCCTTCCAAGTGCCAGATACAACCAGTGATCTCTCTCTCACAGGGCGACGAGGGGAGGATCATCGGTTAGGATTATGCTATGCGATGCTACTTGGTGAACTTACCATCTACTCTCTTCCCTTGATGCAAGATGGAGGTTACCAGAAGCGTAGTCTTCGATAGGACTAGCTATCCCCCTCTTATTCCGGCATTCTGCAGTTCAGTCCACATATGATACCCTTATTCCATTTGATACCAATGCATACATATGTAGTGTAGCTCCTTGCTTGTGAGTACTTTGGATGAGTACTCACGGTTGCTTTGCTCCCTCTTTTCCCCCTTTCTATACCCGATTGCCGTGACCAGACGTTGGAGCCCAGGAGCCAAACGCCACCGTCGACGACTACTACTACTACTACTACTACTACTCGGGAGGTGCCTACTACTACGTGCAGCCCGCTGACGACGACCAGGAGTAGTTTAGGAGGATCCCAGGCAGGAGGACTGCGCCTCTTTCGATATGTATCCCAGTTTGTGCTAGCCTTCTTAAGGCAAACTTGTTTAACTTATGTCTGTACTCAGATATTGTTGCTTCCACTGACTCGTCTATGATCGAGCTCTTGTATTCAAGCCCTCGAGGCCCCTGGCTTGTAATATGATGCTTGTATGACTTATTTTATTTGTAGAGTTGTGTTGTGATATCTTCCCGTGAGTCCCTGATCTTGATCGTACACGTTTGCGTGTATGATTAGTGTATGATTGAATTGGGGGCGTCACAAGTTGGTATTAGAGCCGACTGCCTGTAGGAATCCCCCTGTCCAACTCCTTGGCCAAAGTTGAGTCTAGTCATTGCTAAACTTTTACTAACATGGCTGTGTGGCTTACGGGCCCACGTCGCCATTGGGTGGTATTAGGATCTTTTATTCCTCGTCTTTACTCTGGGACTCTGATCTCTCTTCTATTCGGGTTAAAATGATTTTACTAAATCTGACTCTAGGTTCTCGTAACTACTTCCCCTGGAGAGCCCCTTATCACAGATGATCGCCTACTACACCAGAAGATTTCGAAGTTACTCTCCGATACTCTTTTGAGACTTTGTGCCCATTGCTTTTGCAATTCCCTACCACTGTTATATCATTACCGATAACTACATACACTTGCCTTTTCAATCCCATGGATCTTGTTATTACAAGATACCCTAAAAATTCTCTCTATTGTTCCGAGAATACTTTGTGCCTACTGCCTTGCAGATCATTACCCACATGAACACCCCTACGGATAATTCCTCACACATACCGAGTATCCGCCCATCCCCGGTTGTTTATGTGTTTCACTAAGGTCTTCGAATAGTATTCGATCTTCCATAAATCCTTAGCAGCTTATTGCTCTTGAAATTCTTGCTTACTTGCATTATGGTTAATCCCATAAGTATAGTAATCTTATTGGCAGCCTTTGACACTATCATTTTTAGTCCATTGATTCAAAATATTGCGAATGCTCACAATCCTCAATCAGATCCTAGAATTCATCCTTTCGGCTCAGACGTCATTTTAAATATGAGCTGGATCTCAACCAATCAAATTATTGTCAATTTTACCCCTAAGCTTACTCAACCTATCCGTCCTTAATCGGAGCGTTTGCTTCTGATCCTTTGATTTGGAAACCATAATTGTTTTACATGTGAGCTTTGAATTAGTCAGTTGCTTCTATAATCCAATGCATTCGCATTGTTTCTTCCGCTGGTTGTGTGTCGATACTCACATCAGCTCTGTTATGGACCGGCAGATCATTTAATGGATTTTATCCGACAACGTCCTTCATATTCAATAACTTTGTGAGCCTTCTCTCGGATACATAATGCCTTTGGTAAATTGTATCCTCTACTTTCTCAACCTTGCTCTACTTGCGAGCTTGAGTTATTTACTTCTGAACTTTGTAGTATATGTTCCTAAGATACCCGATGGGTTGGACCAATGCCTTCCCTAATCTGTGCAAACCCGAGAGTTTTCACGAGTCATATTCTTCTGGTGATTTACCAGATAAAATTTCAACACTACGACTTCGTCCAAAATGAGAAGTGAATGAAAGGGTATGCATTGGATAAGTGGGGGTCAACCTTGAACCTTGCGTTCATGCCCATGGACACGATGTAGATCTTATCATTAAAGCTTCTCTTAAATTAATTATTCCTTTGGTATAAGTTCATCTTATATCTGGGATCTGGCCTTTTGCAATGTGGTTCCGACCATGTTCTCCTTTAAATACCATTTCTCGTGCAAGTTTAAGCACTTGTCTTCTGCGAAGTAATACCCAGTCCAACCTCTACTTTGATTTGTCGTCGAGTATTACCCCCTGGTATCTCGAGATTAACACGGAACTGCATAATTTCTTATGGGTTCTCCATCAGGTACTGCATTCTCACCGATTCCAATTTTTTCACGGGCTCTGAGTCATTAAACACTCAAGGACACCGATAACTGAATCGAGTCCGCATCGCGATTAAACAACTGTTAGTAATCTTCTTTACTTACGAGTTTGCACTCGATCACGTCATTTCTAGCCTGATCGGCTATATCACTATCGTGCTGATTTTAACTGTGCTACCTGGTCCTTATTCCCGGAGCATAATTTTCGACGATGAGCTAAGCTTATGTCGATCTTCCTCATCATATCTTTTCACCTTGAATAGCGAGCTTGGTTTTGAGTTTGTGTCGTACCCTTGGTTCCAATAACCTTTCGCTTCACCATTCATTTGACTTGATGTCATCGCCGATCGATTACATCTTAAAATCTCTCGACAAATGTGTCGTGATCATCATAAACATTTCGAGCTCTTCCAAGATATCTATTGAATTCTTCATGGGAAATACCATCCTTGCCCTCGATGAATTGTGTTATCATTGACGACTTTATTGCCTTCCCTCCAACACAAACTTGTTCGTGTTCTGTGTTATACCTTGAGTTCCTTGCTATCCAACATTTGTTCTTCTTTACCTTGGAGTATTACCATCTATTATATCCAGGATGTCGTGCTTAGCACACCCGGCCGGAGGCCCTATGGTTATAGATTCCTTTTCAGCAAGGTTATCCATTCTTCTATGAGGAAATTGTAAGACTTATTCTACAAATTATTCCTGATGGATCCTTTGTGTTTCCAAAGTCTGACCCTTGCCTGAAGACCATGTCAATGCTATCTCGAAGCATATATATGTACTCCGATTTTCAACAAAATCATTTGAAGCCCAGTGCTAAATGTTTCCTGCTCAATTATCCAAACACCGCTGTATGGATAATGTCATGAAAATTCTCTCCCGTACCTAAAGAGTTTTCTACAATATATCCTGTCATGGATATCATGATCTGCTTGTCCTTGGGAAGGATATACCCTTGAAATATGTGTTTGAACACATTTTCCTTTCCATCGTTCTGTTTAATCTGATAATCACATTTTCCTTTCCATTGTTTTGTTTAACCTTCTTGAGGTTTATATGATCTAAGCAGTAATAAGTCACTATTTTTGTAAACACCTCGGAGTACAACTCTGTCAGTAAGAACCTGTTACTATTGTTGATGACATTCTGGTAACCCCCGATGGACGAGAACTTTGCCTATTGGTCCGCCTCGTTTCAACGAGCAGGAAAATGGTTCTCTTCGTCCCTCGCCCTTGGTACCAACATTGTTGCCGACATAACTGATAGGCTGCCCTCTGACCTGTCTTGCTATCATGACCGTACAAGATGTCACCGCTCCTCCTACTTTTAACCCACATGGTGGGCCCATAACCCACAGTTCCACAGGATCGAAACCTGACTCTCTTGTACACCCCTATTCCCAAAGTTATTCCTCGCGCGTGGCCTTGTATGTAATTCACGGGCCACCATCCTAGTGATCTATTCTGGTAACAGACGCAATATTCAATCTCGTTGCTTTGGACCCCTTTCGCATGTTGTTTCAGACATCGAACGATTGCCTATCTGTTTGAAACTTCTCATGGCACCTTCTTACTTTACTCTCGATATTTTCTTAAGTATCTATTCGAGAGTTACTTTCTACCACATCCCCTGAGTTATCTGCCAGATAGCCAACTTTGTAAGGTCCGTTCTTCCGAAGATACCCATTATCCTTCTTCGTAAGTACGATGGAACCCCCGAAGGAAGGGATGACGACTTCATCGTGATTCCTTGAAGCAGAGGAATGAAGACAGCAACACAATGGATCGATCTCTTCGAGAAGAGCAACCAAGACCGAGGACACCCGTTAAAAATTTAGTAACCAGAACTTTCCCCCTTACCCCCCTCTTAAATCTCGGGACGAGATTTCTTGTAGTGGAGGAGAATTGTGACGCCCGGATAATTAGGCTACAGAAAAACTCTGCTAATGATGCCAGGTCACCTCCGTTTCTATTACTAATCCCTCGTTAGTTCAAAAACCGATTCAACATTCAAATTCCAAATATGGCATACAACAAAAGTTTTCAAACAATAAAACAAAATTGTTCGGTTTGTCCCAAATAATTCATAAGCAATATTGGTGGATAAACCAAGTCCTTATAAAAAGTTTAAATGCACTTAACTAAATAAAACGGTAGCAAAACAATTAATTTGGTGCTTTTAAATTAGTAAACAAATGTTAAACTAGTTGATGTAGTCACCAAACTTTTTAAGGCGTGGGTTATTCAGAGACATTAATTTAGGAGCTATTGTCATATTTTACAAAACTAAAGAAATTAAAAGTAAAATAAAACAGAAAAGGAAAAATAATAAAAAAGGAAAAAGCAAAATAGAAACAGAAAATAAAATAAGAGGCCACTCCCCCTCTCTGGGCCACGGCCCAGCTGGCCTTTGGGCCAATGAGGCCGCCAGGCCAGCCCACGCCCCCCACTCTCTCTGGCCTACAAGGCCACTCCCCCCCGAACCCTAACCGCACCCACGACCCCCACTCCACCCCACTCGCCCCACTCCCTCCCCCGATTCCCCTGGATCGGGATCGATACCCTCTCTCTCCTCGTCTCCCCCAAGCGCGCGCCGGCCCCTCACGCCCGACGCCGCCGCCCGGTGCCGCCCCGGCCCTGTCGCCGACCACCGCCACTCGCCGGACGCCTCCCCGCTCCTCCCTCAGCCCCTAGGTTGCATATGGGGATCGACCCCATCGCGCCTGGCTCCACCTCGCCGGAGCCCCTCACCGTCTTCCCCGAATCGGCCGTCGCCTCGTCGTCCTCGCCGGACCTCCTCGTCCTCCTCCCCGAGTCGCTCCTGGTGCCCCACTGCCCGGACCCCTACAACCCCCGGTGAGGCCCCGGGCCTTCCCCCTCGCCATTCCCCCGTTCAGCTCGCCGTCGACCGCACGACGCGAGCCTCGCTCGTTCGCCCGCGGCCTGTCAGCGTCGCCCGCTCGCGCCGCCCGCGTCGACCTTCCCCGCTCGTCGCTGCACCTGCTGCTGCAGATGCTGCGTCCCACCGCGCCGACCGGCCCCGTCGTCTCCTCCCCCCGCGCACGCGCACACGGCCGCGGCCTCCTCCCCGCGCCGCGCCTGGAACTGTGCACCGGCGCGCGCATTCTCCCCTGCCGCCTGAACCGTGCCGCCTCCACTCCGTCGCGCCGCGCCACCCAGTCACCCCGCCTCTTGCCTCGGCTCCGCCGCGCTAGGACGCGCCGGCGTCGCCCTCGCCTGATGCCGGATTGCCGCGCCCGCTGGTCGCAGCCAGCTTCGCCATGCCCCGCACGCCCCTAGGCGAGCACCATAACGGGCGCCCATGCGCC
Organism: Triticum urartu; assembly: GCF_003073215.2. Lineage (NCBI taxonomy): Eukaryota > Viridiplantae > Streptophyta > Magnoliopsida > Poales > Poaceae > Triticum > Triticum urartu. The sequence continues at coordinate 398,996,500 of NC_053028.1, read as the reverse complement.
CGCATCCATCGCTCGTTCACCCGCACCGCTGCCCGTTTGCCCGGGTCCGCTATGGCCTCTAGGCCAAATGACATATGGGCCCCGCCCACAGAACATTTTGTAAAAAAAAGGAATTAAAAATAAATAATAATAATAAATAAAATTAATAATTAATTAATGAATTAATTAATTAACTTAATTAAGTAATTAAAGAATTAATTAAACTAATTAATCATGTTTAATTAATCTAATCAATTAGTTAAGTTAATTAAACCCTAATTAGACTAAGCAGTGTATGACATGCGGGACCCACCTGTCAGGTTGACCAGGTCAACTATTGACGTCATGCTGACGTCAGCAAACACTATTCTGGATAATGTTGATTTAATTAATTAAATAAATCCTAAAAATGATTTAAATCTTTTAAAATTAATATAAAATAAACCGTAGCTCGAATGGAAAAACTTTGTACATGAAAGTTGCTCAGAACGGCGAGATGAACCCGGATACGCAGCCCGTTCGTCCGCCACGCATCCCTAGCATAGGCAAAACAGCAACTTTCCCCCTCGCTCTTTGCCCGAAAACGCGAAACACCGGGGATACTTTCCGATGTTTTCCCCCTTCACCGGTACCACCTCGTACCGCGTTAGGGCACACCTAGCATCACGCTTTGTCATGTCATGCATCGTCATGCATTTGTTTGCATTATATTTATTGTTTCTTCCCCCTCTTCTCTCGCTAGACACCGAGACTGACGCCGCTACTACCCAGTACGACTACGGTGTTGACGACCCCTCTTCTCTTGCCAGAGCAACCAGGCAAGCCCCCCCTGATCACCAGATATCGCCTACTTCTCTATACTGCTTGCATTAGAGTAGTGTAGCATGTTACTGCTTTCCGTTAATCCTATCCTGATGCATAGCATCCTTGCTACTACTGTTGTTACCTTTACCTGCAATCCTAATGCTTAGTATAGGATGCTAGTTTATCATCAGTGGCCCTACATTCTTGTCCGTCTGCCATGCTATACTATCGGGCCGTGATCACTCGGGAGGTGATCACGGGTATATACTATATACTTTATACATGATACATGTGGTGACTAAAGACGGGTCGGCTTGTGGAGCACCCGCGAGTGATTCACGGATTGGGGGCTGAAAGGACCTTTGTCCCAACGGCCCTCTGTGTGGATCTTTGTGGCGAAGCGACAGGCAGGTTGAGACCACCTAGGAGAGAGGTGGGCCTGGCCCTGGTCGGCGTTCGCGGTTATTTCAAAATAACACTGCTTAACGGGTCTTGGTATTTGATCTGAGTCTGGCTACCGGCCTATACGCACTAACCATCTACGCGGGGACAGTTATGGGCACTCGACGTCGTGGTATCAGCCGAAGCCTTCGTGACGTCAGTGACTGAGCGGCGCACACCGGATGGAACGTAAGCCTGCTCTTGTATTAAGAGGGATAGTTCTGCTTCCGGCCGCCCTCGCAACGTGCAGGTGTGCAATGGGCGATGGGCCCAGACCCCTGCGCCATAGGATTTAGACCGGCGTGCTGACCTCTCTGTTGTGCCTAGGTAGGGCTGCGACGTGTTGATCTTCCGAGGCCGGGCATGACCCAGAAAAGTGTGTCCGGCCAAATTGGGATCGAGCGTGTTGGGGTTATGTGGTGCACCCCTGCAGGGAAGTTAATCTATTCGAATAGCCGTGATCTTCGGTAACAGGACGACTTGGAGTTGTACCTTGACCTTATGACAACTAGAACCGGATACTTAATAAAACACACCCTTCCAAGTGCCAGATACAACCGGTGATCGCTCTCTCACAGGGCGACGAGGGGAGGATCATCGGTTAGGATTATGCTATGCGATGCTACTTGGTGAACTTACCATCTACTCTCTTCCCCTGATGCAAGATGGAGGTTACCAGAAGCGTAGTCTTCGATAGGACTAGCTATCCCCCTCTTATTCCGGCATTCTGCAGTTCAGTCCACATATGATACCCTTATTCCATTTGATACCAATGCATACATATGTAGTGTAGCTCCTTGCTTGCGAGTACTTTGGATGAGTACTCACGGTTGCTTTGCTCCCTCTTTTCCCCCTTTCTATAACCGATTGCCGCGACCAGACGTTGGAGCCCAGGAGCCAGATGCCACCGTCGACAACGACTACTACTACTCGGGAGGTGCCTACTACTACGTGCAGCCCGCTGACGACGACCAGGAGTAGTTTAGGAGGATCCGAGGCAGGAGGCATGCGCCTCTTTCGATCTGTATCCTAGTTTGTGCTAGCCTTCTTAAGGCAAACTTGTTTAACTTATGTCTGTACTCAGATATTGTTGCTTCCGCTGACTCGTCTATGATCGAGTTCTTGTATTCGAGCCCTCGAGGCCCCTAGCTTGTAATATGATGCTTGTATGACTTATTTTATTTGTAGAGTTGTGTTGTGATATCTTCCCGTGAGTCCCTGATCTTGATCGTACACGTTTGTGTGTATGATTAGTGTACGATTGAATCGGGGGCGTCACAGTCAGGGGGCAGACCTGGGCCATGGCCCGCCCAGGATTTTGGCCAACTTCTTAATGCATGTGTTTGTAGCCAGTCACCCCCTTCATGTTCGATCCAAAGCCATCCAATAGCGTACAAGAAGGTGCATTACCTGGTAGTCGTGGGCTCATGGCTCGCGACCTGTAACTAGATGTGACTACTTCTGCTTGTCTAGGTTTATCAGTGGCCTAGGCACTCATCAGGGAGCAGCTGCCACCTAGCGCCCAGGGCATTTCGTGGAGATCCATGTTGGACAACTAGAAGGGGGTTGTGATTTGCAACTCACCATACAAGAACATGCCAGACCGCTAGAGGTCCTGCAAGTAGGCATGAGTAGCGTCACGGTGGCTAGCGGCCAACCAGCGTCCTTGGCAACAAGCAATCAAGCACATAATCTCCAGTTGCTTGCAATTGTGAGTCTGAATATAGGTGATCCTATTTATTCCCCAAATTTTGACTTTTCTATTTCCTAGCTTGATTTTTTTCACTCAATTGTTCTTTACATTCTAAAAATCGCAGAGCTAGCCCACTCCTTTTTTATGGAAAGCAAAATCGCCAGAGTCATCTATTGGGATCACCAACATGGTATATGTATAAGTAAACAACCAACATGCCCACAGTTAAAAACTAACAAGAGGTAGGCTCCTAGCAATGAACGAACCAGATGTGATGTTCATGCAGACCGAAGAGCTTATACAAAAGCAAAAATGAAAAACTTAGAAACTAAGGAACTAGGATAGCTGTAGACTCGGTATTTGTCCTCTCCTTTGAGCTGGTCTGCCCAACTTTTTCTTTGAAGCTTCGCCACTGGTGCATACACAACATTTCTACCATATCAGGGTAGACTGATAACTCTAGCCTGAGTAGTGTGTTCACTTTAGAATGGATAGTCTCGTAACTTTAGCCTGAGCAGTCTAGTAACTTTGGCATGAGTTGCTTGGTAGCTATAGCACAATGAGCTCGGTAGCTTGTAATGCGCTAACCAAACCCATCAGTTCTGGCCATTGCTCTGGGATCTACGTTGGCCCCACAGATCAACACTAGTCTTCATGTGCACCTGGGAACAATTTCCCAATTGGTAACCCATGCTCAAATTGCTCCAAGCTAAGCACACTTACCTTTGAGGTTCCTTTTGAATTGACTCAAAATTAGAAGATGCACCTTGTTGATACGAGTAGTCTACCATTCCTGTTAATCCGGGATGTCACATACACCCTAAAGGAACCGACATCCCCGACGACCCAGGAGGAATGTTCCCTCTTAGCACATGTCTGTGAGTGCCAGTGCCAGCATCCACATGCGCCCTACGTATGCATCACTGACCCATGCATGTCGTGTAACCGTGATGGTCGGCTCTGATACCAATTGCAACACCCTAATTAAACCATCAATTTCTGGCCATTGCACCTAGGATCTAGACTAGCCACACATACCAACACAAGTCTTTTCTGCGCACTTTGTGCTTACTCATGTGCACCTAAGAACAACTTCCCACTCGGCCAATCGTCCTCAATTGCTCCAAGCAAGGCATGCTTAACTTTGAGGTTCCTTTTTGTTGGGGATATAAATATTGAGTATAAATCGCCCTGGAGGGGCCAGGTTATGCTCATAGTGATTCACCCGTATTGAAGCCCATGAAGACATGAAGGATGGCGCTTTACAAAGGAGACTGAATAGTAAAGCCCAAAGCCCAAAGGTGGGTTAAGGCCCATATATGTAAACCGCCATAGGGAGTATGACTTGTATTATAAGATAGGAAAGAGTGATAGACCGAGCCGGACACGTTTATGAGCCGGCCAGGATTCTGTGAACCAGCCGGGCGTCAACCTGTGTATATAAAGGGACGACCCGGCGGCGGTTTAGGGACAAGAAACAACACATCCAGAGCTAGGTCAAGCGTATTTGCTCCCTGGTCATTGAAACCCTAGCAATACCACATCAACTGGATTAGGCCTTTACCTTCACCGCAAGGGGCCGAACCAGTATAAACTCCTCGTGTCATTTGTCCTGATTAACCCCTTTAAGCTAACCTTGTTGCGATGGCTCCACGACTAAGTCCTCACACTAGGACATCTGTCGTGACAATTCCACGACAGTTGGCGCCCACCGTGGGGCCAACGCACGGTGGTTTCGAGTTCTTAGAGGGCAGCTTTGAAGGGATCAAGGGATACGCGGTGGGCCGGATGACCAAGAGTCGTCACGGCAAGCTCTACATTGATGACGCGGGCTAGGGCCCCCGAGGTTGGCTCAATTGAGTATGGGTACCGGGTCCCTTTTGGTGGAATTCACATCTTCATTGGCAAGATCGGTGAACCAGGCCCTGAACCGGACATCTGCACCGACATCATCGAAATGGTTCAGCATGCAAGACTCGCCCGAGTTTAGCTCGTCAGGAAGCGTGCCTTCGTGGGATTCATTAATGGTGCGGAATCTGAATCGGTATCTAACGGTGAGACGGTTGTCTATTCAGATGGTGAATCATCTACCGGTGAGACCGAGTCATTGTACCAACTGCAAGATGGCCGGTTTGGGGGCTGTTCCGATGGCTATAGTATTCCGGACCCCCGCAAACTGCCGAACCGGGTTGCAATCTTCATGGCCGGTACACAACCAGTACAACACTCTTCAACTATAGCGGCACTGATTTTCGGGTCAGCAGCGGTAATGGCAGCCGGGGCGGGAGGCCCTGCGCGCCCGCCGGCTCAAGTCTTGTTCGGTTTACTAGACACCTTGACAACACTGTTGACGACGGATGTTAACCCGACCAATCAAGATCAGCATAACATGGAAGTTGCAAAATTGCGGGATCAGATAGCTCAAGCTAAGGAGGACCTGGCAGCTGAAGACGCCAGGATGACTGCGGAGCGGGTTACATTGGATGCTTAGGCACAACGGATTCAGTCAAAGTCCTATCGGCTCATGTTAGATCAGAACGCCTCAAACGACGTCATGAGGAGGAGGCATCGGAGTCGTCTGCCACCGTTTTATGAAGGAAGGAATCTCTTTAACACGCCGGGGGCAGGAGCTAGTGACCCGCCAGTGGTAGAGTGGGTTGAAGCGCCTAGGACAGGAGCGCCGGTTTAGTCGTGTGCCATGGACCCGCCTTGACAGAGCAATGTCCCATCGCAACATGTGCCAACACCATCGGGTCACTACTCTAATCCGTTGGATAACATGATCGCAGCAGCATCACGATTGGCGGCCCTTCCAGTTGAAGGCGAGTCTCTAGTGGCGGTTGAAACCCGAAGAGCTAGAGAGTTGTTGCAGACGGCGTTGGTTCAACAGCAGGCTTATTCTTACAGTCGTGAAAGGATTCATTCCACCCCTCACCCAAGCCGGAGTTACAGCAGGCATATAGATGAACCGGCTGTGTCAAGCAGTGCATGGAACCGTAACCTGCTGCGTGAGCATAACCCGGCGGGCGGTGGTGCTGATGCTCAGAATGTAGTGGACCAAGGTAGAGCACGTCGAGAGGCCGAGTTAGTGGTGCAGTATGCGGCCCGTCAACCTTCGCCGGTTCATCCGACAACTTCGGTGGAGCCAGGTGTAACCTTCAGGAATTTGGGCGTGTCGTGCTTAGTGCCGGCTCTACGTAGTGAGCGTCTGCCCAAGGATTTCAAGGGTCCCCGTAAAGTGCCTAACTACACAGCTGATTTGCCTCCCGAAGCATGGATCGAGAGCTATGAGATGGCCATGGAGTTGCTAGATGTTAGCGATGCGGCATGTGCTAAATATTTCCCTCTAATGTTGGAGGGAACGGCCCACACTTGGTTGAAAGGGCTCCCTGCCAACTCCGTTGGGTCATGGGCCGAGTTAAAAGCCCGGTTTATCTAGAATTTCAAGGACAAATGCAAGCAGCCTATGCCAATTGTGGATTTAGCCTCTTGTGTTCAAGAGGAAGGTGAGTCAACAACCCATTGGGTGCGTCGGGTCTCAACAATCCTGCACTCATCAGATCGCATCAACGCCGATTCAGCAGTGTTGATGCTGGAGAACAATTGTCGGTTCATACCCCTAAAGCAAAAGTTGGGACGGCTCAAACGTCACTGCAATGACATGGGGACGCTCATGGCGGCTTTGGTTAAGTATGCTGACTCTGACGGCACCAAGGACCCTGAGTCCGATGATGATAAACTGGAAAAGGGAAAGAAGAGCAGTAACACCAAAGGACAACAGCATAATCCGGCGAATCAGGGAGGTAATGGTAAGCGCAAAGCCGATAATAGTTTGGACTTTGTGGAAAATACCAATGCACAGAATAATGGCCAAGGTCGTAAGGGAAGACCGCCCCCACAAACCGTAGGATTAGGCATTAATCTTGAGCAACTATTGAATCAGCCCTGCCCAAGACATGGTACTCGACAGAGACCATCCAATCACCTCTGGAAGGATTGTTTCATCATGAAGGAGTTCAAAAATTCAAATCTGTTTCAAGGCAACCATGGGCCGGGTGGTGGCTCAGGTTCTCAGGGTCCGGTTTACGGCGGTGGCGGTTCAAGCTCTGGATTCCAAGGCAATCAAGGTAATCACGGGGGTTACCATCAACAGTTAGGTCAGGGGAATCAGTAGTAGCAGTCTGGGTATCAGAGTAACCCAAAATAGTTGAATAGTGGGCAGTACCACGTCTTCACCACGAGTTTATGCAAGCGGGATCAGAAGCTTTATAAAAGGGTGGTGAACTCCGTTGAACCGGCAGTTCCCTGTTATTTGCGCTGGTCTGAGCAGCCCATCGTGTGGAGTCGGGAAGATCACCCGCCCCGGGTTGATAATCCGGGTCATCTGGCTTTGGTGGTTGCACCTCAGGTTGGAGGATATAAATTCACCAAGGTGCTCATGGACGGAGGGAGTAGCATTAATATTCTTTATTATGAGACTTTCCCGCGCATGGGATTGACGGATAAAAATCTTAAACCGTCAAACACTGTTTTCCATGGTGTGGTGTCTGGTAAGTCGGCATACCCAATTGGTAAGATAGCTCTGGAAGTTGCCTTTGGAGATGATCATGACTCTAGATCAGAGACCTTGACCTTTGAAGTGGTGAAAACCAAGAGCACTTATCATGCTCTGTTTGGACGACCGACTTATGCTAAGTTCATGGCCAGACCCTGTTATGTTTATCTGCGGCTCAAGATGCCAGGTCATAAGGGGACCATTACAGTACATGGGAGCCGAAAGATAGCTTTGGAGTGTGAAGAGGGCGATGCAGCCTATGCTGAGTCGGTTTGTGCCACAGAGGAGTTAAAGTTTTATAAAGACAATGTTGATCCGGTAGATATGACCTCTTTGAAAAAGCCAACTACGGAGCATGATCCGTCCTTGAAGTTTAAAATGGCTGATGAGACTAAGCTAGTTGATTTCGTTCCTGGTGATTCATCCAAGTGGTTCAACATCAGTGCTAACCTGGATCCGAAATAGGAAAGCACGCTCATCGAGTTCATCCATGAGAACCGGGACATCTTTGCATGGAAACCTTCTAACATGCCATGTGTACTGAGGGAACTCATTGAGCACACTCTCAATATTGATCCCGAGTTTAAACCGGTCATGCAGTTTCTTCGTCGCTTCAATGAAGAAAGGCGTAAGGCCATTGGTGAGGAGGTAGCCTGGCTCTTGGCGGCTGGGTTTATTGTTGAAGTTTTTCATCCTGAATGGTTGGCTAACCCGGTGCTGGTACTTAAGAAGAATGGCACTTGGCGTATGTGTGTGCCTGTGTGGACTACACGGATTTAAACAAGGCTTGTCTGGCTGATCCTTTTGCTCTCCCTCGTATTGATCAGATTATTGATGCTACGGTGAGTTGTGAGCGTTTGAGTTTTTTTGGATGCTTATTTTGGCTATCATTAGATCAAGATGGCAATTAAGGACCAGGAGAAGACAACTTTTATAACTCCCTTTGGAGCCTTCTGCTATGTGTCTATGCCTTTTGGGCTCAAGAGTGCCCATGCGACTTACCAGCGATGTGTGCAGAATTGTCTTCATAATCAGATTGGACACAATGTTCATTCTTATGTGGATGATATTGTGGTGAAATCCAGAAAGAAGGAGACGTTGATAGATGATCTGAAGGAGACCTTTGATAATCTTCGGGTTTATAAGATGATGCTTAACCCAGCCAAGTGTGTCTTTGGTGTACCGGCAGGCAAGCTCTTGGGCTTTCTGGTATCTAACAGGGGCATTGAAGCTAATCCGGAGAAAATCAAAGCTATTACTTCTCTAGCTAAACCGGTGTGTATCAATGATGTTCAACGTCTGGCGGGTCGTATTGCGGCGCTAAGCCGGTTCATAAGCCGTTTAGGAGAGAAGTCCATCCATCTGTATTAGATGATGAAGAAGACAGATAACTTTGTTTGGAGTGATGCGGCTAATGCGGCGTTGGAGGGCTTTAAGAAGCAGTTAGCCGAGCCACCTGTTCTTGTTGCCCCTGTTGATAAAGAACCGTTGCTGTTATATGTGGCTGCCAATGCCCGGGCTGTCAGCGTAGCTATTGTGGTGGAACGAAAGGAGGCAGGCAAGGAATATCCGGTTCAACGACCGGTTTATTATATCAGCAAGGTGCTTATTGAGTCCAAGCAGAGATACCCGCATTGGCAGAAGCTTGTGTATGGAGTTTTCATGTCCAATCAAAAGCTTAAGCAATACTTTTAGGGCCATCCTATCACCGTGGTCAGTTCTGCTCCGTTGGGGCATATTATCCAGAACAGAGAAGCCACCGGTCGGATAGCCAGGTGGGCCATTGAACTTTGACCTCATGGTTTGAAGTATATGCCTCGCACGGCCATCAAGTCTCAAGCGCTGGTGGATTTCATCAATGACTGGACAGAGCTGCAGATGCCCGAGGAAAAGCCGAATAACATGTATTGGACTATTCACTTTGATGGGTCCAGGCAATTGGAGGGCTCGGGGGCTGGAGTTGTGCTAGCTTCCCCTTGAGGTGATAAATTTTGTTATGTTCTCCGTTTGATGTTCCCTTGCACTAACAATGCAACTGAATATGAGGCCTTATTCCATGGTCTTCGGATGGCTAAGGAGATGAACTTAAGCCGGGTAAGGTGTTTTGGCGACTCGGATTTGGTGGCTCAACAGGTCTCTGGTACTTGGGATTCCAAGGATCCACTCATGGCGGCTTATCGACGAGAGGTGAATGTTATTGCTGGTCACTTCAAGGGTTATCAAGTTGAGCATGTCGACCGGAGAAAGAATGAAGCGACTGATGCCTTAAGCCGGTTGGGTTCTCAACGTAAACTGGTGCCACCTAATGTTTTTCTTGACGTTCATCATAACCCGTCGGTCAAGGTACCTACAGAGAAGGATTTGTCTATTCTTGACCCAGAAGCTTAGTTGGTGGTGGCTCTTCATGTTTTGCATATATGACCCGGGGCGAGTTACCTGAAGATGAAACTCTAGCTAGGCAGATAATCCAGCGGTCCAAGTCAATGACTATTGTCAATGGGGAGTTACATCATTGCAGTGTCACCGGGGCGTTTCAGCGTTGCGTTTCTCCTGAAGAAGGCTGTGAGATTCTGTGTGAGATCCACGAAGGAGATTGTGGTAATCATGCCGGTTCAAAATCTCTAGTCACCAAAGCTTTTCGTCACGGTTTCTATTGGCTGACGGCTCATGCTGATGCTGAGGACTTGATCAGAAGATGTGACGGTTGTCAGAAATTTTCACGTCAAGCTCATGTTCCGGCTCAGGAGTTGAGGATGATTCCAATCACTTGGCCGTTTGCAACTTGGGGGTTGGATATGGTTGGACCTTTTAAGAGATCCAAGGATAATAAAACCCACCTTTTGGTGGCGGTTGACAAGTTCACTAAGTGGGCAGAGGCGACCCGATCAGTAAGTGTGATGCAGCAACGTCGATTCAATTCACGAAGAAGGTGATTTTTCATTTTGGCTTTCCACACAACATTATAACAGATAATGGCACTAATCTTTCCAAAGGTGCTATGAAAGAATTTTTTCAACGTGAGCATATCCGGCTTGATGTGTAGTCAGTGGCTCACCCCCAATATAATGGTCAAGCTGAGAGAGCCAATCAAGAGATCCCGAGAGGCATCAAGCCCCGGCTTATGGTTCCTTTGTAGAGGACGCCGGGTTGTTGGGTGGAGGAGTTACCTTCCGTGTTCTGGAGCATTAATACCACCCCTAACAGGTCTATGGGTTACACGCCTTTCTTCATGGTTTACGGAGCAGAGGCAGTTCTCCCTAGTGACATCCGGCATGACTCACCTCGCGTGGCGGCTTATGTTGAAGCTGACAATGAAAAAGCATGTCAATAAGCACTGGACTTGTTAGATGAGAAGCGGGATATTGCGGCGGCTCATTTGGCGATTTACCAGCAAGATCTGCGTCGTTACCACAGCCGCCGGGTTAAAACCAGAACTTTTCAAGGAGATTTGGTGCTCCGGCTTATCCAGGATCAGACTGATATGCACAAGTTATCCCCACCTTGGGAAGGACCCTTTGTGGTCAACAAGAATCTGAACAACAGATCATACTACCTTATCGATATTCGAGAGCACAAAGACTCACGTAAGTCGGAGGAGGAGACCCACCGGCCGTGGAAATATTGCTCATCTTCGGCCTTATTACACCCGAGCCACAGGCTCTTCTGATGTACATATTTTTGACAATGTATATATTATGATCAATATAATAAATCGGCATCCCTGCTAAAGCAGGGCCTCTGTCATTTTTTCCTCAATAAGTTTTTTGATTACATGGGGGCTTCCGGTTTATGCTTGAAGTTATGATTACCCTTTGAACCGGCTTATAAGCCAATTTAAAAAAAACTTGGGGGCTTGCTTCCCAGGTTAAAAGGACCAAAGAGAGTCTGTTGCAAAAGCACAACTTAAACATAGGTACCCCTTGAGCATAGCTCAAAATATTGCTTGGAGGCTCTTTTGTTCTAAAGAACACAGAGTCTATAACCTTGTGATAGGCTATAAAAGTCAGGCTTGGAAGCCAGGTGTATTCACCTAAAACCCCGGGTTATCCTGCCTTTTTAAGTAAGCCACTCCACCCAGGTATTCCTGGAACGACCCGTCGAACATTTGACAAGTCAATCTTATGCAGACCCTAAACTTGTCAAAGTTAAAATGACGATTGGTTAATGTGAGGTCCATCTTAGAAGGTTTGTAAAATGGTTTAACTCAGTGGCCTGACAGCCCATGAAAAGCCTCGATTTTCGGCCTGGTAGCCCATGAAAAGCCTCACTTATCCTGCCTTTTTTCGCTTGTTTTCTTCAAACAGATTTTTTGAGGTTTATTTTGATGAGGCTTATAATACTTTATGACCAATAATACACTGGTGTTTATTAAACCGGCCTAGTTTCTAACTATAAATCACCAGTATAAGGTAACATAATATCCGGTGGTTATTAACCCAGCCTGGTTTGTTTCATAAACCGACAGTATAATTACCAGTGTTCAAATTTTGGGTTATCACCCTTATACTGGCTTTGTAAACCAATAGTGTGATCAAATATCACAAGTATGCTATATGCTCAATTATATGGTTATTCTTAGGTCCAGCCTTGGTTATAAACTATGTTATTGTGCATGATAACCTGTCTAGCGGTAAACCGCCAGGACACTTTTTTCTGTTATATGCAGGAGCAGATTTCACATTGCTAAATACCATGAGCAAACATAAGCATATCTTAACATGGCGGATTAACGGTGTCCTGCAACAAAAATATGCACGATAGCATAGCAAATCAAGAGTTTAAACTAGCCTATTACAAGGCATTTTGATGCCCAAAAGAATAATTGTTTTTCAACAAGTCTTGCATAATGCAGAAGCTAAACCGGCTACCGGTTTATGAATCTTGCCCGGGCTGACTTGAAGGTTGCGGATCATCTTGCGCTGGTTCATCCTCCTCTTCTCTACTCAGTTGCTGGAAGTCAATGGTTGACCAATCAATCCCAGTTAAGGCTTTGAATACAGCTTCATCACTTATAAGTGTGTAGGGATCAACTTCAGGAGCATAGGTATGCTTACGGATTGGCGGAATACGATTTAGAGCATCACAAGTTGGCGCATTAACTCTCTTGTTGTTGGCATCATAAATCAGCTGATAATGTGAAAGACCGGTTTCTTCGGCCAATTTGCTAGCCAATGGACGCATTTCCCTCGTCAAAGCTCTGAGGTCATCATTATCAAAATCTGACCCGTCCTCTTTTATGCTCGGATAGCCGTTCCCAATATCGGCCGGATCAAGATCAGATATCCATGCTTTGGCCCGAGTTAATGCAGTAAGAGCACCCGCCCTGGCAGCTGATTTCTTCAGTTCTTCAATCTAAGAAGGCATCACAGCTAGCCTTACCAACATATCCTTGATCAAGGTTGGGGGCGGTTGAAAGGATCGATATGGTTGACTAGAGGGGGGGGTGAATAGGCAACTAACAATTTTTAGCTTTTCTTTAACAAGTTAAACTTTGCATCAAAATAGGTTGTCTAGAAATGCAACTAGGTGAGCAACCTATATGATGCAACGAGGATAGGTACACAAGCAAGCAAGAGATATAAAACAAGTAAGCTTGCTTAAATAAAGGCACGAGATAACCAAGAGTGGAGACGGTGGAGACAAGGATGTGTTGCCGAAGTTCCTTCCCTTTGAGAGGAAGTACGTCTCCGTTGGAGCGGTGTGGAGGCACAATGCTCCCCAAGAAGCCACTAGGGCCACCGTATTCTCCTCACTCCCTCACACAATGCGAGATGCCGTGATTCCACTATTGGTGCCCTTGAAGGCGGCTACCGAACCTTTACAAACAAGGTTGGGGCTCTCTCCACAACTTAATTGGAGGCTCCCAACAAAACCACGAAGCTTCACCACAATGGAATATGGCTCCGAGGTGACCTCAACCGTCTAGGGTGCTCAAACACCCAAGAGTAACAAAATCCACACAAGAAAGTATGGGGAAGCAAATATCCTTTGGTGGAAGTGTAGATCTAGGTCTCCTCCTTCAATCCCTAGCAAATCAACAAGTTTGAGTGGCTAGAGAGAGAGATCGGGCAAGAGAGCTTGAAGGGCATCAATGGTGGAGTGAGAGAGGTCAAAGGTGGGAGTGGTAGGTGGGAGAAGCCCCCTTAAGTAGTCTCCCCACAATTCCAACCGTTACTGCGTTTTTGCACTATCGGTACAACCGGTCCTCGTCTCGGTACAACCGGGACTCACGGTGTAACAGCAGAACCCTACCAAGCGGTACAACCGGACAGGCGGGCGGTAGTACCGGCCAAGAAAGATAACCGGACTAACCGCCTGGCTACCGCACAACCACCGCATCAAAACAGGAGCTTGACCAGTACTTGGGCGGTGCCTGGCCGGAACAACCGCATGGCCTTGAGCTCTTGGGCGGCTAAGTTCTGAGCGGAAGAACCGCTCGGACCACCGGTGGTACCAGTCATCGTGGAACGACCGGACCAACCGGGCCACTACCGCCCAAGAACAGCAATCAAACCAGAGGCGAGAGCGGTACTTGAGCGGTACATGGACGGAACCACCGCCCTAGCTGTTGCAGAGCATGGTGGCGGTACCACCGCCCGGAGGCAGCGGTACAACCGCTCGAGCAAAAGCTGGTGAGTGACAAGACCCAGCGGTACAACCGCTCCAAAGAGCGGTACAACCGCTGGGCAGAAACAGTGAGCAGGAAAGAGGGGAAGAGGTAAGGAAAACTCTCACTCTCACACATCTGAGGAAGGCAAAGAGAGGGTGAGAAAAGTGTATGTGAACTGATTCCCCCAGAGCTTCCTAATGAGGATTCCCTCTTGATAGTACGGGTACTCTACGACCAAAGAAAATAAAAACGTAGAGGGCACGTCTTCGATCTTTTCCTTCGAGAGGTAATAGCAATCCGATGTAAGCCTAAGCATCGAGAACCTGAAACATATAGCACACGTTTAGACCACAAAGGGTTGTCATCATCATCCAAAACATAAAGTAGGGAAATGCCCTTTCAATCTCCCCCTTTTTGGCGGATGATGACAACAACACGATTTGCAAGAGATAAGTCAATGAAATCTAGACGGAACTCCCCCTGAATGTGTGCCTCAACAAGTACTAGCTTTTTTAGAAAGCATGGGCACACTTTCAGGACTAGACTCCCCCTAGATTTTATAGACTCATCACTCTGAGCTCAAAAGGATAGACAATATAATACTTAGAGGCAATAATAATGATAAAGACCTACGAATAAACGGAGTAGCAAGTCTAGCAAGTCTCACACACAGCACGGAGTCCATGAACAAACACAAAAACACGAGAACAAGAGAAGACAACCCAAGCAAATCCCCGAGACCTATAGAACCCTCTCCCCCTTTGGCATCAAGACACCAAAAAGGAAAAGAGCGAAGCTAGCGACCCAAAGCTCAGGCGTCCTCCTCTGACTCCTCAGTCGCATCTGGATCTTCATCATCAGAGTCGTCATCGTCGTCGTGATCAGATACTCCCATGGCATTGTCAGCTGCTGCAAACGAGGATGATGGCTGGGGAGGGGCTTCATCATCAGTCCAGGTGCTATGGGTAGAGATCCAACGCTCCTCTGGGGTGATGCTCTTCTCAGAGCCACTCTGAACCTGCATGTTGAGGTGCTTCATCATTGCAATTTGGCGACGCCGTGCGAGCTTCTCATTGACATGTGCCTCATACATCTTCTTCTGGATGTCAGCCTAGAGACAAAAGGTCTTCTTTACCTTGGCAGTAAGTTTGGCCACCCACGAAGGCTTGGCCCCTGGCTCCAGCTCAAAGTCCTCATCGTCAGAAGTAGCATAGACATCCTCAGGAGCATGTTCAGGGAAGCGAGGCTCGGCATGCTTCTTCTTCTTAAGGAGCTTGACCTCATGAACAGTGAGGTTGTCTGGAGAAGTGAGGAGCTCTCCAGGACGACGAACAACCCACACAGAGTTCAGAAAGCACATGACAAACGGAGCGTAGATTGGGACTTTACGGTAGATGACCATGTTGTACATCTCATGCCACAGCCAATTTGACACATCAAACGTTGCCCCTGTCCCCACCATGGTCTTCATAGCAACCATCAAATCAACCAGATAGCCATGAATTTCATCTTGATTGCCCACCTTGGGCAAGAGCACATTGTGGAACACTCGGTGCATGATGTCATAGACCTTCTCCAAATCCTTGGATTCTCCAATAATCCCACGGCCCCGAATGTATAGAGGGGCAAGCTTCTCCTTAGGCATGGACTCAGGAAAATCATGAGGGCGAATGCCACCCCTTCCTTGCAGACCGGTATCCTCGTACCCAATAGCATTGCAGAAAGCCCTCCAGGGAACGTGAAACAATTCGTCGCGACACATGAAGGTGAGAGTGCGCGCATCATCTTCCCCAAAATGAACCGTGGCATAGAACTGATGGATGAGTTGAACATCAAAGTCACAGTTGACTGACATGATCTTGACAAGATCAAACTCCTCGCAGAGAGCTAACGCCTCACCAAAATACTCCATGTTGTTCCTCCAATGATCAAAATCAATCGTCCACTGCTTGGCATATCTATTCTTGTTGTGCTCAAAGAGTTCATGAACAATCCGCACTTGCATCTCATTCCGGAACTGAACAGTGGTCCAACGGGGAGCAATGGGAACCTCATACGGATTCTTTGAGCGGTAGGCTTCCCAATCCTTGGCTCTCCAACGATGCAACGGCATGACAACATGTTGCTTAGCAGCTGCAGACTTTTCACGGCGAGTGGGCTTGGTGGGAATCACAACTTCTTCATCATCTGACACAACCGGGCGCAAGGTCCTTCGTGCCCTCTTCTTGGTCTTGCGAGGAGCAGAGCGAGAACTAGAGCCACCTGAACACACACACGAAAAGAACACACAAAAACCCAACAAGGATGAGAGGATTGCACCCACTAGCAGAAAAGGAACAAGTTGCAACAACAGAGAAGATAGAACAGTGCTTAGTGGTTGATATACTCCGGTTGTACTGGATCTTCCGCCGGTAGTACCGCTCCAGCGGTTGTACCGCCCGTAGGGGCGGTAGAACCGCTGACAGTGGCACTACCAGGGAAGATAGATCTAACCGAGACATACGAATCACACAGGTAATATTCCGAATTCTAAGTGCTGCAAACAAGACAGGAGGCTAACAAAGAACTCTTCTAAGCCATAGATCGAACACTAAACACGGAAAGATGGGTAAAGCCCTAGGCAAGGAATAACCCTAAACACAAATCTAGAGGCAAAGAACACAAGGCATTACCACCATCCATGGGAAGAGATCGGAAGGCCTCCACGGAGAGAATCCACGGAGAGCCAAGGATCCGAAGCGCAAGACGCACTCCGGGGCAGGGGTAGAGATGGCCGGCGGCTAGGGCAAGAAAAAGAGGAACGAGGACAAAGGGGAAAAAAGACAGCCCTTCAGCCCCGTCGAGTATATATAGGCCCGTACGCATGCCCTGGTAGAACCGCTTAGGGGAGCGGTTGCACCGCTCGTCTGGTACAGACCGGTGGATGGAGGCGGTACTTCCGGTGCCTGGAAGGCAGCGGTAGTACCGCACGGCAACAACCGGTAGTACCGGACGTGGGTTACAGTGGGATTGTGCGGTGGAACCGCCCAGGCACCGAACGGAAACCCTTGGGACAGCACAACCCGGTACCAGCGGTTGAACCGCTCGTGGTACCGGTTGTACCGCCCGACCACCTAAGCCCAAGCCAAGATCAAATGAGTGCAATCCGAAGGGAGGAAGAAGGGGCACAAAAACAGGAGAGAAACAACACCCTAGGAGAACCTAACACAAAGAGCAAAGAGCAAAGAGAGAAAGAGAGAAAACAACACGAGAGCAGCAAGGCTAACTCCAACTCCCCGAAGAGAGGACGGTGGCTGAGGCCACCTATGTTTGAGTCAATTGGTATGGCACCGCGAAGAATTATCCTTGGGTCCATGACCAAAACTCGTCTTTGAAGCACAAGTACCATCAAATATGGCTAATGTGAAAGACACAATCAATTTATGCATAATGGGGGGAGGGAGAGTTCATTGAGAGAACAACACTCCCCCTGTGTCCATGCCTACACCTAAACTAGACAACAAGTTGAGCATGGTAGGGTGTGCAAGGGTTCAAGCCACATTGCTCGAATCAATGATATTTAGCTCATGCCTTAACTCGCGAAATCTTGCTTCATCTAAGGGCTTCGTGAAAATATCTGCAAGGTTGTCATGAGTGTTGACATAGTTGAGCTCGATCTCTCCTCGTCTAATGTGATCCCGGATGAAGTGATACCGGATCTCAATATGCTTTGTCTTGAAATGTTGTACCGGATTGAGAGAGATCTTGATGGCACTTTCATTGTCACACCAAAGAGGCACTTTGTCACAAGTGACACCATAATCCTTTAAAGTTTGCCTCATCCATAGGAGTTGAGCACAACAACTACCGGCGGCAACATACTCCACCTCAGTGGACGAGAGAGACACACAACTTTGCTTTTTGGAAGACCAACTTACCAAAGAGCAACCAAGGAATTGGCACCCTCCGGAAGTGGACTTCCTATCCACTTTGTCTCCCGCCCAATCGGAATCTGAGTACCCTACAAGTTTGAAGTTTGATCCTCTAGGGTACCATAGGCCAAAGTTTGGGGTATGAGCCAAGTATCGAAAGATTCGTTTGACCGCCACATAGTGACTTTCCTTAGGTGCGGCTTGAAACCGTGCACAAATTCCCACACTCAACATGATGTCCGGTCTAGATGCACAAAGGTAAAGCAAGGATCCAATCATGGAACGATATACCTTTTGATCCACCACTTTACCATTGGGATCTAAGTCAAGTTGGCACTTGGTGGGCATTGGAGTGGAAGCCGGCTTGACGTCACTTAGCTTGAATCTCTTGAGCATGTCTTGAGTGTATTTGGATTGATTGATGAAGGTTCCTTCTCTTCTTTGCTTCACTTCGAACCCTAGAAAGAATTTCAACTCTCCCATGGAGGACATCTCGAACTTTGAGGTCATGAGAGCGGCAAATTCCTCATTGAAAGCTTTGTTAGGAGAACCAAAGATAATATCATCAACATATAATTGGCACACAAACAACTCCCCTTTGACCTTCTTAGTAAAAAGAGTGGGGTCGATTAGCCCAACTTCAAAACCACGGTCTTGTAACAACTCGGTAAGGTGGTCATACCACGCACGTGGGGCTTGTTTAAGGCCATAGAGCGCCTTATCGAGTTGATACACATGATCGGGAAAGTAGGGATCCTCGAACCCGGGGGGTTGCTTGACGTAAACCAATTCATTAATGGGACCATTAAGAAAAGCAATCTTCACATCCATTTGTTGTAACTTAAAATTATGATGAGAAGCATATGCAATTAACAAGCGAATGGATTCAAGACGAGCAACGGGAGCAAAGGTTTCACCGTAGTCGATACCCTCGACTTGGGAGTAGCCTTGTGCTACCATACGAGCCTTGTTGTGAATGATAATCCCATGGGCATCTTGCTTGTTCTTGAATATCCACTTGGTTCCAATGACATTGTGGTTCCCCGTTGGCCTTGGCACCAATCTCCACACTTTGTTGTGCTCGAAGTTGTTGAGTTCGTCGTGCATGGCATTGAGCCAATCCGGATCTTCTAGCGCCTCATAGACCTTGTGGGGTTCCACACAAGAGACAAATGCGTGATGCTCACAATAATTTGCTAATTGTCTACGAGTGCTTACCCCCTTTCTTAAGCTTCCAAGCACATTCGTCATGAGATGATCCTTGGTGGAGAGCTTGGATGCAATCTTGGCGGCACGATGCTCTAATTCCTCCTCGGCGGTGAGTTGAGGAGCGGTTACTTGATCATCCTGAGCGCCGTCATGAACTTGTTCTTGATCTTGAACTTCCTCTGGGGAGAGAACTTGACCTTGGGCATCACTTGGTGTGTCAACACCGTCTTGAGTATGATCTTGCCCTTGGTCTTGTTCATGAGGTTGAGGGCCTTCACTTTGTTCTTCGGAAGCGTGTGGGCCTTGGGTTGGTGATGGCTCCACTTGAGTGGAGCATTGTCCTTCTCCTTCGGCCACAAGGGGTTCCTCAATGGGTAGGATAAAACCAACACCCATTCTTCTTCTAGCTTGAGGAGGAATTTCATCACCTACATCACAAGTGCCACTTTGCTCCACTTGGGAGCCGTTATTCTCATCAAACTCCACGTTACACGTCTCCTCAATAAGTCCCGTGGATTTATTGAGGACACAGTAAGCATGAGAGTTTGTAGCATAACCAACAAATATGCCCTCATGAGCTCTAGCCTCAAATTTAGACAACCGAACACCTTTCTTGAGAATGAAACACTTACACCCGAACACCCGGAAGTACTTGAGGTTGGGCTTGTTACCAGTGAGTATCTCATATGGAGTCTTGTTCAAGCCCTTGCGGAGGTAGAGCCGATTGGATGCATGACACGCGGTGTTGATGGCTTCGGCCCAAAAGTTGTACGGAGACTTGAACTCCGCCATCATGGTCCTTACCGCATCCATCAACGTCTGGTTCTTCCTTTCTGCAACACCGTTTTGTTGAGGGGTGTATGGTGCGGAATATTGATGCTTGATTCCCCCATCACTAAGAAATTCATCCAAGGTGTAGTTCTTGAACTCGGTGCCGTTGTCACTTCTTATTGTCAAGATCTTTGCATTGTGTTGACGTTGTGCTTCATTTGCAAAGTCAATGACGGTTTGTTGGGTCTCGCTCTTCCTCTTGAAGAAATACACCCACGTGTACCTTGAGTAGTCATCCACAATCACCAAGCAATACTTCCTACCTCCAAGACTATCGAAGGATGGAGGCCCAAAGAGATCCATGTGAAGGAGCTCCAAAGGCCTCTTTGAATAAATGATAGTCGTGGGAGGGTGAGCCTTCTCATGTAGCTTTCCTTCGATACAGGCACTGCAAGCACGATCTTTAGCAAAACTAACATTCGTTAGTCCACGGACATGGTCCCCCTTGAGGAGACTTTGCAAAGATCTCATATTGACATGGGCTAAACGGCGATGCCAAAGCCATCCCACATCAACTTTAGCCATTAGGCATGTCACGGTCTTAGTGGGTCGCTCCGAAAAGTTAATCACATATAGACCGTTCTTGACATGCCCAACAAAGGCTACTTTAAGAGTCTTGCTCCACAAGAGGGCCACAGTATCGATATCAAAGAAAGTGGCAAAGCCCATGATTGCGAGTTGACGAATGGAAAGTAAATTGTATGCAAGGGACTCAACAAGCATGACCTTCTCGATCGTGAGATCATGAGAGATGACCACCTTGCCAAGTCCCAATACCTTAGAAGATGAGGCGTCACCCCACTCGACATTGGTGGGCATAGATGGAACCTTGTGCACGTCCACCACCAAGTCCTTGCTTCCGGTCATATGATTTGTAGCTCCGCTATCAAGCAACCATGATCCACCACCGGAAGCAAACACCTACAAGAGATCAATGCTTGGTTTTAGGTACCCATTTTGTAATGGGTCCTTTGATGTTAGTAACAAGGGTCTTAGGAACCCAAATAGACCATTCAATGTATTCATGAAGAGAACCAACAAATTTGGCATAAACATGCCCATCACTAGCACGGCATAACACATAAGAAGGATTAAAATCGCCGGCTTTGTTGGGAGGGGTGACATTGCCCTTCTTGACATTATTCTTCTTCTTCTCCTTGGGGGCACTCTCTCCCTCCCTCACAAAGGTTTGCATGAGAGGAGGAGGCCGTTTGGTCTTGTCATTCTTCTTCTTGTTCTTGGAGTCGGGGACGTACCCAACCCCTTCCTTGGCCACACCTCCCTTTTGGTTGGTCAAGAGATCGTTGAGGTTCTTCTTGCCTTGTATGCAAGTCGCAAGACCTCTCTCAAGTTGCTCCTTCAACTTAGCATTTTCCTCAACAAGATGTATATGCTCACAACACGGGTTAGTAGCATTTGCATTATCAATTAAAACCATATGAGGAAAAGTTGCTTTCTCCTTAGTTAGCTTCACTTGGAGTTGATCATGAGACTCCTTGAGACTAGCGTGAATACCCTTCACGGCCTTGTGGGCCTTGTCAAGTATATCAAACTCCTCTTTGAGTCTAGCAAGATCAACCTCGAGTTTGGCCTTCTCGGAATTTAGCACACGAGAAACAATGAGGGCATGATCATAATCTTTCTCTAACTTAGCATGATCTACGTTGTGTGACTCCTCAAGAGCCAAACGAAGACCACGCTCTTCCTCAAGAGCATTGGAAAGATCCGAAATCTCATCGGCATAGTCACGACTATGTCCTTCCATCTTAGAGATGGTGTCTTCGTGAGCCTCGATCATGTCATTGGCCTCACCAAGTTGTTCCAAGAGAGCAATAAAGTGCTTCTTGGATTTTCCCTTGAGTTTGCCCATAAAGGCCTCAAACTCGTTAGCCTCCACATTAGCTCCCTCAAATTCATTAATGCTATCCACTTGGGAAGGATGATTAATGATGGTAGTTTTGATGTTGGAGGTTACCTTATTAATGGCTTTATCCATGAGGCACTTGGCGGTGATGCTCTCGTTGGGTGAGTCGAAGAGAGACACCCGTGACGTTGTTGCAATGGCAACGGAGGCCATAGCAACCGACTCATCATCTTCATCATCGTCATCGTCCTCATTGTACTCTTCTTGCACAACCAAGGCCTTGGGATGAGTCTTCTTGGTGAAGTTGTTCTTGTTGGGGAACGACTTGGCCTTGTCCTTTCGGATGAGTTTGCCACCATTGTCTTCCCTCTTCTCATACGGGCATTCTGCAACGAAATGACTCACGTTGCCGCAATTGTAGCAAGTCCTTACACGTTGCTTGCCCCTTGTACCACTCGAGTTGTTTTTGCTAAAGTTTGGCCTTGAGTTTTTCTTGCTCCAAAATTTCCTTGAAGCAAGTGCCATGTGTTCATGATATGCATACTTCGTATCTTCGGGGTTGCTCTCCTCTTCTTCCTCTTCTTCGTCTTCCACTATGAGCTTGGCCTTCAAAGCAAGGTTAGGCTTCTTTGCCCATTGAGAACGGAGCACCGCATTGTCGGCGGTCTTGTCCAAAATGTTCATGGCCACAAACTCATCCAACACTTCGCTTGAGGTCAAAGTGTGGAAGTCCGGTCTTTGACGAATGACGGAGGACATGGCCTTGTGATAGGGCATCATTGCCTTGAGGAAATTGCGCTTGATCCAATTGTCATCCGTGTCCTTGCTCCCGTGATCTCGTAGTGAGACCGCGAGTTTGGTTACTCTCCGATAGAGCTCACGAGGTTCTTCATCTTCCTTCATTGCAAACTCATCGGCCTCATCTTGTACCACTTCATAGTTGGAGCGTTGAATGCTTGCGCTTCCCCGGTAGAGAGACACGACACAATGCCATGCATCTTTGGCCAAGGCGAAAGGACGAAGATGAGGTAGGTCTTCGGGTGGAATAGCATCTTGAATGATGAAGAGAGCATTCTCATTGAATTGATTGTCCGCGGCTTCTCGAGGAGTGAAGTTTCTTGGATCATGTGGATAGAAACCTTCTTCAATGATTCTCCAAAGGTTAGTGTTCACATGATTTAAATGACGTTTAAAGCGGTAAACCCAAGAATCAAAATCCTCATTTTTCACAATCTTAGGGGGAGGACCGGCATGATTCAAATGAGTGGAAGGAACCGGTCCACCATAAACAAGTGGTGGTTCCACATGGGCAAAGATGCCGGTGCCATTCTTGCCACTATAAGAAGGAGCCTTTTCACTACTAGCTTCCCCCTTGTCAGGGATAGCATCCGTCACCTTGTTGGTGGGATCACCCACTTTCAACGGTGCGGTGGATAGTTTAAGCCCCTCAAGAAAATTTAGTAAACATGCTTTCGACTTTGGTCATCATGGAGGTTTTCAATGTCTCTAAGGCCACATTGAACTCCTCACGAGAGACCGAAGTTCCCCCATCTCCCATAGACGAGATCGGATTCACACCGGAGTGTTCCTCCACACCGTCTACGGTATCAACCATACTCTTTGGACGGTAAAGTCCTTAATAAAGAGACGAGGCTCTGTTACCAATTGAAAGGATCGATATGGTTGACTAGAGGGGGGGGGGTGAATAGGCAACTAACAATTTTTAGCTTTTCTTTAACAAGTTAAACTTTGCATCAAAATAGGTTGTCTAGAAATGCAACTAGGTGAGCAACCTATATGATGCAACGAGGATAGGTACACAAGCAAGCAAGAGATATAAAACAAGTAAGCTTGCTTAAATAAAGGCACGAGATAACCAAGAGTGGAGACGGTGGAGACGAGGATGTGTTGCCGAAGTTCCTTCCCTTTGAGAGGAAGTACGTCTCCGTTGGAGCGGTGTGGAGGCACAATTCTCCCCAAGAAGCCACTAGGGCCACCGTATTCTCCTCACTCCCTCACACAATGCGAGATGCCGTGATTCCACTATTGGTGCCCTTGAAGGCGGCTACCGAACCTTTACAAACAAGGTTGGGGCTCTCTCCACAACTTAATTGGAGGC
This sequence comes from Triticum urartu, assembly GCF_003073215.2. NCBI lineage: Eukaryota > Viridiplantae > Streptophyta > Magnoliopsida > Poales > Poaceae > Triticum > Triticum urartu. Next base: position 398,972,484 of record NC_053028.1, on the reverse strand, counting down.
TCCCAACAAAACCACGAAGCTTCACCACAATGGAATATGGCTCCGAGGTGACCTCAACCGTCTAGGGTGCTCAAACACCCAAGAGTAACAAAATCCACACAAAAAAGTATGGGGGAACCAAATATCCTTTGGTGGAAGTGTAGATCTAGGTCTCCTCCTTCAATCCCTAGCAAATCAACAAGTTTGAGTGGCTAGAGAGAGAGATCGGGCAAGAGAGCTTGAAGGGCATCAATGGTGGAGTGAGAGAGGTCAAAGGTTGGAGTGGTAGGTGGGAGAAGCCCCCTTAAGTAGTCTCCCCACAAATCCAACCGTTACTGCGTTTTTGCACTGCAGCGGTACAACCGGTCCTCGTCCCGGTACAACCGGGACTCACGGTGTAACAGCAGAACCCTACCAAGCGGTACAACCGGACAGGCGGGCGGTAGTACCGACTAAGAAAGATAACCGGACTAACCGCCTGGCTACTGCACAACCACCGCATCAAAACAGGGGCTTGACCGGTACTTGGGCGGTGCCTGGCCGGAACAACCGCATGGCCTTGAGCTCTTGGGCGGCTAAGTTCTGAGCGGAAGAACCGCTCGGACCACCGGTGGTACCGGTCATCGAGGAACGACCGGACCAACCGGGCCACTACCGCCCAAGAACAGCATCAAACCAGAGGCGAGAGCGGTACTTGAGCGGTACATGGACGGAACCACCGCCCTAGCTGTTGCAGAGCATGGTGGCGGTACCACCGCCCGGAGGCAGCGGTACAACCGCTCGAGCAAAAGCTGGTGAGTGACAAGACCCAGCGGTACAACCGCTCCAGAGAGCGGTACAACCGCTGGGCAGAAACAGTGAGCAGGAAAGAGGGGAAGAGGTAAGGAAAACTCTCACTCTCACACATCTGAGGAAGGCAAAGAGAGGGTGAGAAAAGTGTACGTGAACTGATTCCCCTAGAGCTTCCTAATGAGGATTCCCTCTTGATAGTACGGGTACTCTACGACCAAAGAAAATAAAAACGTAGAGGACACGTCTTCGATCTTTTCCTTCGAGAGGTAATAGCAATCCGATGTAAGCCTAAGCATCGAGAACCTGAAACATATAGCACACGTTTAGACCACAAAGGGTTGTCATCATCATCCAAAACATAAAGTAGGGAAATGCCCTTTTAGCGGTTTATTATGTGAGGCTGTGCAGATGACCCGTTGTACGCCGGTGTATAACTGTTCTATAAGTGTATAGGCAGCTTTCAGTTTTTGACGCATATCCGAGCCAAGATGAGCAATGCGACTTCCTGCATTGTCAACAACATTGGTAAACTGACAGTTTATTAGAGAATACATGTTTAAGGTGTATGAAGAGGCTATTTACCAAAAAGAACAGTAGTCATGGCACTTATTTGTTGTTTCAAGCCAGTTAATTCCTCTGCTACCGGATTAAGGGCCGCTTCAGCGTCCTCAGCCCTCTTCAGCAGAGTTGTTTTCTCTGTATCCCAGCTTGCCCGCTCGCTCTTAAAGCTCTCCTTCAGTTTTTCCATGACTGCTAAAGCGTTGGTCAGCTCTTCCTTGGCCTTGGAAGTTGCTGCTTGTTGAGTTTTGATATTTTCTTGAAGGTCGGCGACTTGGGATTCTTTTTTGCTAAGCTCGGCCTGCAAGAGACATGCAATTTATGAGTTGGCAGTACATATTTGAAGTCCCAAGCACATGACAGGTCATACACTTGGCACTTGGGGGCTAATGTCTATTGCCTCTTCTCCAATTTTTTTTTACAAAGTCCCAAGCTCAATACAAGTATTATTCTTGGCACTTGGGGGCTAATGCATATTTTCTCAAGTTAAAGCTATGGATTTTTTCTTCCATCAACCAGTTTGGTGGTTCATCCGTTTACAAAGGTGTTCAACGAGAATTTTGAGTCTTACAGTATAAAGTCCTGATTCATCTTGAAAAGGTAAGCCGGCCCTTGGGGGCTACACAGGCAAAGTTGAAGTATTTTATAAGTCCCGGTTCATATCAGTATTATAAACCGGCCATTGGGGGCTACTGGAGTTGATAGCCTAAACGGATCATAAGGGAATAGTAATTATGCAGAGGTTAGCAGCATTTACCTCATATCGCTCCTTCATCATGTTCAGTAAATCGGCTTCATAATCACGGCTGGTGTATGGTTGGTTTAAAAATCTAGAATGAATATCTTGGGCGCTGATATGGGCATAGCTTTCCAAATTCACCTTCCACTTGCCCTTGTCCATAGCAGAAAATTCTTCCTTAGCACTATGTTTTGACAGACTAGTGGGGTTGCCTGGGGCCGTATAACTGACACCAGTAACAATAATATCATCCGTTTTGTCGTTAGCAGCTTTGTTTGGGCTTGGTGGTTTATCATCATGAGCCATCAGATCAATTTCCATTTGTCCAACAAAGGTTTCATGATCTTGTGGTGGCGGATCATCAAGGATAGCATCAGCATTTGGTTCAGACGGCTCTGGGGCCTTTTCCGGATCAGCTGCCGTGTAATCATCAGCCGGTTTATTCAACTTGGCCTTGACTAAGTCCTCACACTAGGACATCTGCCATGACAATTCCACAACACTTTCTGATGGACTCCTGAAAAAGAAGACGCACCTTGTTAATATGAGTAGTCTATCATTTCTATTAAGCTGAGATGTCACATACACACCCCCTCAGAGAAACTGATGTCCCCGTCAACCCAACAGGAATGTTCCTTCTTGGCACCCGTCGGTACGTGCTAGTGCCAGCATCCACATGTGCCTCATGTATGCATCACTAACCCGCACACGCCCGTGTAACCGTGAGGGTCAACTCTGATACCAATTGTAACGCCCCGACCAAACCCATTGGTTCTTGGCTGTCACGCCGGGGATCTAGACTAGACCCATATGTTAGCAGAATACGTACTGGTGTATATGTATGCGTAGTCACCTCATGATCTCTCTCTCTCTGAGACGTGCTTTGCATCGTGGGTTAGTGGAGCTAGTGGCTCTCACACGTTCTCTCTGAACTGCTCCTGTAAACTGTATATATGCAGCGTCAGATGAATGGAAGTGGTGTGAGTTGAGTCCTATTCCTCGTCAACATGGTACCTGAGCAGGACCTGCACAATCCCTTTGGGCAGAGCTCCGCCAACCCTTCCGCTGCTGCCATGGACACCAACCCAGTTCAGACCCCACCCTCCTCCCTCGCTGACGGCGACGACGACGCCGGCGCTTCTCTGCAGCCGCCGCCCCCTGCCGCTTCTCCTCCAGCCGCAGCCACGCCAGCGCCCCTCCGCATCGCTCTAGCGGCGCCGGTTGCGGCGCCCGCTCCGACGGCCCTTGCCTCCTCAGTTCTCCAGACCGTGGACATCTGCCGCAACATCCCCGTCGTCCTCGACCTCACTGCCGGGAACTATGCTCAGTGGCGCCGCCACTTTGATGCAGTTCTCGGCATGTTTGGCTTGCGCGACCACGTCGACGCCGCCGCCGCTGCGTACTCCCCTGACCCAGAGTGGGTGATGGCCGACCATGCCGTCGTCCACTGGTTGTATGCGACGATCTCCCCCGAGCTGCTTGATGCTGTGATGGAACCAGAAGACACCGCGCTCTCTGTCTGGACGGCCGTCGACGACATCTTTCGGGCCAACCAGCTGTCTCGTGCAGTCTACATCGACGCCGAGTACCACGCGGTTGTGCAGGGCGACCTCACCATCATGCAATACTGCACCAAGCTCAAGCTCTACGCCGACCAACTGTGCGATCTGGGACAGCCCGTCACGGAGACGCGCCAAGTCTTCCACCTCCTCCGCGGCCTCCACCGCCAGTACCACAACGCCATCCCGCACATCACCGCGCGCGTGCCGCTGCCCACCTTCCTCCAGACGCGCTCGTTCCTTCTCCTGGAGGAGCACCACGTCGAGCAGTCAGCACGTCAGCAGGCTGCCCATGCGCTCTACGTTGCACGCTCGCTCGGCCCTGCGCCCACCTCGCCTGCACCTGACTCTGCCCCGTCGGGCGGCCGTGGTCGTGGCCGTCCATGAAAGCATGG